>NC_053023.1:122195868-122259642 GCF_003073215.2 Triticum urartu | reverse complement strand
TGTCAGTTCCTTAGTGACCCAGGGTCATTTCGGACAAATCAGGTCGGGTTGCCAAGTGGCTATAAATAGCCCACCCCCTACAACCATAAACGGTTGGCTGCTCAGATTGGGAGTATGGCTTTTGTCGTTTGAGAGCAACCCACCTCGAAGCCTTTGAGAGAGAATTCCTTGCGAGGATAAAGCCCTAACCACCCAGAGCCAAAGAGATTTAGGCATCACTTAAGTCTTCTTGTCTGTGTGATCTGAAGACTTATTACACTTGAGGACTGTGCATCCTCCAGCCGGTTAGGCGTCACGTTCTGAGCATCCAAGAGACATTGTGGATTGTCGGTGAACGAAGTCTATGAAGGTTTGGGAGTCTACCTTGAAGACTTACCAGAGTGATTGGGCGAGGTCTGTGTGACCTTAGCTCAAGGGGAATACGGTGAGGACTGGGTGTCCTGAGCTGCGTGTTCAGGACTGGGTGTCCGGGACTGTGTGTCCTAAGGTTTAAATACCTAGCCGCCCTAACCAGACGTACAGTTGTCACAGCAACTGGAACTGGTCCAACAAATCATTGTCTTCAGCGAGTCACTGGTTTCATCTTCCCTTCCCTTTACTTACTGTTACTCCTTGTGAAGTCATTGTATGTTTGCGCTATCTTTTGTCTTCACTGAGTGACTGCGTGTTCTGTCTGGCTTCACAATATCTTCCTACCTGATCCTTACTACATTGCTGCTATTAGTCATTGTGCTTTCACTCTATTGAATACTTGACTATGGCTTGCCTAGTGTAGTCTACCTTCCGCTGCAGGGTATTAGGTTTATTTCTATCGTTTGTCTTCATAACTCCCACGTTTTGAAGACTTTCATAAAAATCTCCTATTCACCCCCCTCTAGTCGATACAACGCACTTTCAATAGCTTCTCCAGGAACGGAAAGCATCTCAGGAAACTGAAAACTTGCTCCAGGTTGGGGCCGATAGAATCTAGTGCCATGACCTTCACTGTGCGCAGTTTCGGGGTCAAGCTTGTAGGAATCATTTTCTGGATGACAGACGAACAAACATGTAATGCCCCGGATGTAATTTACCATATTTTTATTCCAACTCTAGCCATTTTCGGCTCTAAGTTATGATATTTCCCTCGTGGTTGGGTTTTGTCTTTGTTTTGCATTTTGTTCATGTCATGCATCTCATATCATGTCATCATGTGCATCGCATTTGCATACGTGTTCGTCTCATGCATCCGAGCATTTTCCCCGTTGTCCGTTTTGCATTCCGGCACTCCTACGTCCTCCGGCGCCCCCCTTTTGCCTCTTTTCGTGTGCGAGTGTTAAACGTTCTCGGATTGGACCGAGACTTGCCAAGCGGCCTTGGTACACCACCGGTAGACCGCCTATAAGGTTTCATACCATTTGGAGTCCGTTTGATACTCCAACGGTTAACCGAGGAATCGTAAAGGCCTCGTATGTGTTGCAGCCCAACACCCCTCCAAAGTGGCCCAAAACCCAGCTAAACCCCCTCCATCCTCTCGGCCGTTCGATCACCATCACGTGGCCAAAAATAGCACCACATTTGGACTCTCCTAGCTCCCTCTACCTATAAATATATGCACCCCTCCGAAATTTTTGGGCGAAACCCTAGTCTCTTCTTCCCCGCGCCGCCGGACGCGTCCGGATCAGACCGGACGCGTCTGCCACGCCGCCTCAGCCACTCCCGTGCCGCCACGTCACCGCCGCCGACCCAATGCCCGCGGCTCCCCGCCGCCCGACCGCGCGCCGCCCCGCTCCCCGCGAGTTCCCGCCGGAGAGCTCCGCCACCTGCAGCTCGGCTTCGCCGCCGCCGACCTCGCCCACCGTCGCGGGCGCTCCTCCACGCCGGACCTCGCCGCGGCGCCGCCCGCACCTTGCGAGGGACCTCCCCGCCTCCCTGCTCCTCTACTTCCTCGACGCTGGCAGCCTCTTCTTCCTCTCCGGTGGCAACTCTGGCATAGCTCCGACGATCCTCGAGGACCGTGCGACAGATCTGGATCGGATCCGAAACCCTAGGGTTGACCCGTTTTGCTCCAAGTCCTTTTCTGTTATTTTTTTAGCCATGTTCATCGCATCATAACTCTGCCATCGTAGCTCCCTTTCGTGCGTGTGGCATATCAAAATGTTCGTTAGGATGTGATCTTCATTTTGTTCCATTGCATCATGCTTGTTTGAGTCCATCTTGTAGCCTAAAATGCTGTTTTAAGAGTGATATAAAATGTTAATTCCTGATTCTTATCAGATTATGAGCATTTGTCATTTTTGCCATGTTTAATGTGTGCTGCATATGAGCATGATCTCTACATGTGTTTTGGGCTATGCCATGCCATCTTTACAGGGGTGTATGCCATGTATTTTTGTAATCAATGTGGTGACTAGCACAAGCATGCAAAGTAGCTCTCGTGATGTTGCTGATTTTAGGGACTTAGATTTTCACTAAGTCATTTCCCTGCTGTTATTTTAATGCCATGTATTCATGTTGCTACAGAGTGATCCATGCTTCTTTTGAGTATGTTTAGTAAGGATGATTTGAGCATATGGTTATGCTCTATCCATCCATGTCCATGTTTGCATTTGTGGAGTACCCTAGCATGACACAGTCTTGCTCTACTTTTGCTATAAAATGTTCCTGGCAGATTGTTTACGTGTTAATCAATTCTGCCAAGGTTATTGTAGTTGATCCATGCATGCAATGAGATTGTTCTTGCCATGTTTAGCTTCTTGATCATGTCTTATTGCCGGGTGTATTCTTAGTTTGTCATGAAATGCCTTGTGTTGAGTACATCGAGCTCGCAAACATGCCTACATAACTCTGTTTTTGCCATGTCCAGTTTTCTGCTAAGTCTGAATCTGTTAACGAAACTTGCTATGTTTACATGGGTGCCATCATGTTTTCTGTGCCCTTTTGGCTTATGGTCACTAAGGGACTTTTGTTAAATGCTTTGAGTAGATTCATGCCATGCCTTGTGTTTATGAGTTCTGATCCTGTAGCATGTTGTTATCTTGCTCTAAACATTGCTTCCTGATGTTAAATCCTGACATGTTAGTATTTTCACTAAGTCTGTGATGCTGTTATCTTTTGCACTTTTTCCATGCTTGTTTGAACCTGCTATTGTGTGATTTAGCCGTAGCTCAGTGTTCATCTTTTGTCAAGCATCTTGAGTAGATCACTACCATGTGCTTTGTTGTTATGTTAGAGTGTAGTAGCTTAGTTTCTTGTTGCATTCTAGATGGCATCATGCTGTTAATCGCAGAATTATGCCATTATTGTTTTGCTTGCCATGTGCAAACCGTGCATCCGTTTCTGGTGATCTTTATATCGATTTCGACCTAAATCAACTCATCTTTCGAGCGGCACTCTTGGTTTACCAAGTTGAGGCCTGGTTTAATCTTTTCCTTCCGGAGCACGCATATGCATTACATATCACATCCCGCATATCATGCCATGTTTTGCATCATGTTGCTTGCGCATTGCACCATGGTTGATTGTGGTTTCCTTTGCTTGTGTTCTTGCCTTGGGTAGAGCCGGGAGACAAGTACGTGATCAAGGAACCCGTTGAGTAAGCTTTCGAGGATCAAGCTTACGTCAACTCGGAGAACTTTGCAGGCAAGATGACCATACCCTCGAAATCACTTCTATCTTTGCTTGCTAGTTGCTCACTCTATTTGCTATGCCGCGATACCTACCACATGCTTTATCATGCCTCCCATATTGCCATGTCAAACCTCTAACCCACCTTTTCCTAGCAAACCGTTGTTTGGCTATGTTACCGCTTTGCTCAACCCCTCTTATAGCGTTGCTAGTTGCAGGTGAAGTTTGGAGTTTGTTCCTTGTTGGAACATGATTATTGTTGGGATATCACTATTATATCTTGTTTACTTTAATGCACCTATATACTTGGTAAAGAGTGGAAGGCTCGGCATTATGCCTGGTGTTTTGTTCCACTCTTGCCGCCCTAGTTTCCGTTATACCGGTGTTATGTTCCTTGATTTTGTGTTCCTTACGCGGTTGGGTTATAATGGGAACCCCTTGACAGTTCACCTTGAATAAAACTCCTCCAGCAAGGCCCAACCTTGGTTTTACCATTTGCCACCTAAGCCTTTTTTCCCTTGGGTTTCGCGGACTCAGGGGTCATCTTTATTTTAAACCCCCCCGGGCCAGTGCTTCTCTAAGTGTTGGTCCAACCTAGAGCACCGTGCGGGGCCGTCCCTTGGCAACTTGAGTTACGTTGGCTCCCGTACGCTTAGCTTATCCGGTTTTCCCTGAGAACGAGATATGTGTAGCTCCTATCGGGATTTGTCGGCACAGCGGGTGGTCTTGCTGGTCTTGTTTTACCATTGTCGAAATGTCTTGTAATCGGGATTCCGAGTCTGATCGGGTCGTCCCGGGAGAAGGAATATCCTTCGTTGACCGTGAGAGCTTGTGATGGGCTAAGTTGGGACACCCCTGCAGGGTTTTGAACTTTCGAAAGTTGTGCCTGCGGTTATGGGCAGATGGAATTTGTTAATATCCGATTGTAGAAAACCTGGCACTTAACTTAATTAAAATGAATCAACCGCGTGTGTAGCCGTGATGGTCTCTTTTCGGCGGAGTCCGGGAAGAGAACACGGTCTCGTGTTATGCTTGAACGTAAGTAGTTCTCGGATCACTTCTTGATCTTGGTAGCTTCTCGACCATGCTTTGCCTTCTCTTCTCGCTCTCATATGCGTAAGTTAGCCACCATAAATACTAGTGCTTGCTGCAGCTCCACCTCACTACCTTTTCCTACCCATAAGCTTAAATAGTCTTGATCTCAAGGGTGTGAGATTGCTGAGTCCCCATGACTCACAGATTACTTCCAAAACCAGATGCAGGTGCTGATGATGCCATTCCAGGGGATGCGACCGAACTCAAGTGGGAGTTCGACGAGGATTCAGGACGTTACTATGTTTCCTTTCCAGACGATCAGTAGTTGAGCCCAGTTGGGGCAATCGTGGATCTTATGCATTTGGAGTTGTCTTTATTTTGGTTCCGTAGTTGGACCTTGATTGTATTCTGGATGATGTAATGCTATATTTATGTATTGTGTGAAGTGGCGATTGTAAGCCAACTCTTTATCTCTATCTTATTCAGTACATGGGATGTGTAAAGATTACCCCTCTTACGACATGCCTACTCTGCGGTTATGCCTCTAAGTCGTGCTCCGACATGTGGGAGATATAGCCGCATCGTGGGTGTTACAAAACATCTTCAAAATTATAAATAATGTTAATTTGTCGAAGGAGATGTAGAAGGCGGCTGTTGTGCCTGAACGGGTGTGGATCCAATAACAAGTTCGGAGTATTTGTCTGACGAGTAGCCCACCACTGTCAATTTCGGCGCAGAAATGACATTGATTCTTGTTGGACCTTCTTGATCAACTACAAGTAATCTCTCAAGTGCAGGTGTGTCCTAAGTGACCATACCGTGGTACACATCTTGTGATGTCTTCCTACCGCACCAGGAACACACATAAATAGTCCGGAAAGTCATGGAGGTGATGTGGAAGCTACTCCACCCATTGATCGCCTGAAGACGAAGGTACTCAAGTGCAGTACAACCATGGAGCAGGTGCTCCATGTCATCGTTTGGGAGGCAGACGGCGACGAGCTCGAGGTGCTTCAGTCATGGTAGAATAAGAGCAGGCGCGTCATTAAGGGGGGATGGCAGTTCCTGAACTTGGCAACACGTAGCATGGGCGCGAGGTAGAGCGCGGGCGTTGGCAGCGAGCGCATATGCCCATCATCAAAAGTGAGCTCCTCGAGCTGATCTAGGGCGGGAGATCAGAACCAGTCGTCAAGCTTGGATCGGTCCTTGCCGTTGGAATGGAACAGAAGAAAACCCTCAAATCAGCTCGAATAAAAATGAATTCATGGCGATTTCGGCTGGTTGATTAAAGGAGGCAGATGAACTAGGATAAGAGATGAGATAATATCTCATTAAATTAGTTACCATGTTGTCCATGAGAAAGAACCCTTGGTACGGTAGATTCCCCAACCGAGTGGAGCTGGGTTGACCATGAGCAGCGTCGAGAAAGTTGATGGCGATAGGCGGCGGCAAGCAGAAGTGGCGAATGCAATGGGCTTTGCCGGCAGCCTCGCGGCGGCGGCAGGCGTCGAGCTAAGTGGTTACCGCCGTGACAGGCGGTGCCATGCATAGACACGGAGGAGCTTGTGCAGGTGTGAATGGGGACCGGAGGGGGTGGCGGGCGGGATGAGGGTTTTGTGAGGTGGGGATGGTGAGGGTTCTCTTTTTCCTTTTTTGAATTGAGTGGTGAGGGTTTTCTGTCCCACAAAGAATTTCGGAGGCAACGGTTTGCTAGAGCCAACCGTGAGTGATTGACGTAATAGGAAAAATGAAAGTCATTGCACACGGTTCCAATTTTGGGAACCGTGTGTGATTGACGTACTACCTCCATCCTGGTTTATTGGTCCCCTTTGTAATTTGTACCAAATATTTAACTAAGAAATTTTTATTCATGTCAGAAAAAATTATATCATTGAACACTATGTTCAAATATGCATCCAACGATATAATTTTTGCTGACCTACACTAACATTTTGTCAGTTAAATCTTTGGTCAAAATTTAACACAAATTACAAAGGGGACCAATAAACTAGGACGGATGTAGATTCCATCAACCAAACTGATTGCATCCATATCCCACATTTAGACATAAGTAAACATAGATTAAACATACTCAGAAATAGATAATAAGCGTACACAAGCATAGTTCAACCATAAGTACATAGTTCAACCGTCATTAAGCATACTCAAGCGTACATAGTTCGATCCCACATCTCATCTCACGGGTCAGCACGATCCTGAAGCTTCTCCAGGTACTCGGCGTACGCACCATGCACCACCCTGCGAGAATACTTCTGCTTGAAGGAGCCAACGGCCCATCCTTTTGCATGCGCTAGAACACTTAGATATGCGTCATGAAGCTTGTGGTTGCAAAATGGGCATCGATAGCCGCCCTTCCAAGTCCTAATATGCATGTTATGCATTCTCGCATAAAGCTCCCTCGGGATTTGCCTCTTGTACCTCCTCTAGGCATCTTCATCCTCCGTGTCCACATCGTCAGACAACACCTATACAAACAGTAAAACAAATTTGGTATCAAGTCAATGTTTACATGCCGTGAAGTAGGATTAGGAATTTATGGCTATTTATTTGTATAGATCCAGAGATTATGGTTCGATTTTTAAGCACAGTCGTCTATGTACAGACCAATCATGAAGAAAATAATGGCACAAACATATGTAGGTCATTCAAAATCAATTGTCAAGTCCTGGCTAGGAATTATTCGCATGAACACTAACCCTAGTTGGATTACTAGCAGAAATCATTTGCACAGATGAAACAACTAATCACTTATCACTTGTACCATTCAAACAATCAATACACTACACGGATCTAACGAAACTTACTCAGGTTTTGTGGATTGGGAGAACATAACCATAGGATTTCTATTCCAAAAAGGGGGAGGCGTGAGTAATTAGAGAAACCCTAGGATCTATTTGACACATAAATGGGTATAGATGACTAACCAGGTGTCCGTCATCGTCGGATTCGTCACCGGAGTGGTCTTCGGAGTCGTCACCGGGGCCGTCGCTCGAGTCGTCACCAGAGTCGGTGTGGAACTCCGCCTCCGGCTGTGGAAGCTCGACGATGTCAGGGTGCAGCGATAACTCACCGGCGATGATGGCAACCTCTGTCTCCATCTCCACGTCGTACTCCGGTGCTTCAGCATCCCCGGCGTCGCCACTCTCTCCGATGGAGTGCTTCGGCGGCATCCTCAAATATTGACGGCTTTGAGGAGTGAGAGTGGCATCGAGGATGCAAGCGGAGAGAGAGGATCATGTGTGTGTGGCAAGGATGGGGTTGCGGCCATTGGGGCGCACCATTAATATGGATTAGTGGGAGAGAGGCGAGCGGCGGTCAAACCGCTGGCTCGCCTCCCAGTGAGCCTACGCACTGGACTGCTGGCATGCCTACCGTCGTTTCACATAGCTACTCGCACGCCTCTCAATGACACTGCGCAGCGAGCACGCCTCCGTCAATTAACACACCTGCACGCACGCCTCCCGATCTGCCTGTGCGACGGACTGCTCGCATGCATCCTGTCGTGGAATTGTCATGGCAGATGTCCTAGGGTGAGGACTTAGTCGTGAGGCCAACGCATCTATGTGGTAGCTTGAGAGGGGTTGAGCGGGACGAGAGACGCAATGTTTTACCCAGGTTCGGCCCCTCACGGTGGAGGTAAAAGCCTACATCCTGCTTCATTGATATTGATGATGATGATCACGGTTACAAGAGTGCTCTATCTCGAGAGCTATTATCTAAACCTAACTTGTCCAACTTGTGGAACTTGTGAATCTTCTCCCCTTTGAGGAGCCCTGCCCCTCCTTATATATGTTGAAGGGGCGGTTTACATGTGGAGTCCTCTTAGGATTAGGACTAGTCTATCTCTAATACAAACCGGATACAAGTCCAGGTCTTAACTCCTTGTAAGATAAACGTTCCTCATGCCTTTCCTCTTAAACCGGCCCACCGTTAAATGTGAACCGGCCTTCTGGGCCTTGGGCCTTGTCATCCGTCTGTCCCACACGCCGGATCACCAGTGAGTCATAATGACCAGGTGGGTTGCTTGTAGACCGCCAGGTCAGGGCGGGTCACCAGTAACTCGCCAAGTGTCAGCGGGGTCTTCAGATAAACCGCCAAGTCCGGCCGGGTTAACTTCCGGCCGGTTTACACCGTGGGGTATATCCCCGACATTAGCCCCCAAGTTTAGCTTGGATTTTATTCATGGTAAATTTATACTACAAAATAAACACAAGAACAAATTTGACAGGTTATGCTCCGGGTTAAGAATTTTTGTAAACCGGTACCTGATCATCCTTAAGTCCTTGTTATTTCCTCCTTTTGGGAAATCCGGGTCAACAGACCAGCTTCATAATCAATTTGCCGACATTGGTTTGTCACCGAGAAATATTGTGAAGAATAACTCCTTTGACTCAGCTCCCAAAGCGCCGATTTAAGAAATATGGGTTTGAAAATACTTATCTGATATTCAGCCGGTTTGAAGATGTAAAACTTGCCGGTTTAATATTACCAAAATGGCCGGTTTATAAACATTGATGGCACCAGGTCATAATTGTTTGTTGACACCGGGTCATGTAATTAATCTTCCTGATTTGCTCAAAACTGATAAAATGAAGATGTTCCTCCTTTATATTCATAATACCTGTAGCCCCCAAGTCTTAAGAGGAGAACATAGTGATAACTTAAGACTTGCTCCAATAAGTGTTTCAACCTTGAAGAAATCCGGTTTGTTCATCTCAAAACTGAATACTCCATATATGTAGCCCCCAAGTGCCGGGTTGTCATGTTTGCAGCAACCTGGGACTTGTAATTGCTTGATGCTCATAAAAACTTCAACTAGTGTAGCCCCCAAGGGCCGGGTCATTATGCAATAATGAGCAGGGACTTTGTAAATATAATCTTGTAAACTTTGAACAGCAACGTGTAGCCCCCAAGGGACGGCTTAGTAAGATAATACTGAACCGGGACTTGATATATATACTTTAATGAAAATAACATATTATAATGTAGCTTCCATCGTAGGGCTTGAACCCACGTCCACAAGGTTAAGAGCTTTGTGCTTTACCAACTGAGCAATGGATCCTTCAATATTATGGACGAAAACTTGTGTACCTTGAATTGTTAACAGGAGCAATTGGTAGCCCCCAAGGGCCGGCTCATTATAATATGATGAGTCGGTTCTTTAATAAGACTAGTAAAAATGACTTTGCATGTAATCTCAATTTGAATAATGTAGCCCCCAAGTGCCGGGTCGTAAGCCTGCAGTGACTCGGGACTATTCCTTCCTATTGTAGAATAAATCATATCCTTTGATAAAATAATAGCCATTGCGCTAAAGCGATGTTGAAAACCTCAATAATACCGGTTATTAATAACCATAATAATATCCAACCATGTTGGCTATTCAAGATAATATAATCCGGTATGAAAACCTTATTCATTCAATTATCATAATGAAAATTCAGCCAAGTTTGGCTATTTGAATAATATAACCCAATGATTTATAAGCGCATGATTCCAATGGTGCAATCCAAATATATATATATATATATATATATATATATATATATATATATATATATATATGGGCGACTTATAGTCCAAAGCTAGGCTGGTTTAACAAACCTGTTTCTGCATACAACAAGTTTAAAGTGTCCTGGCGGTTTACCGCCGGACGGGTCATAATACCCAACATATAACCCGGGTTTATAACCAAGGCTGCCCTTAAGAATAATCAAATATGAAATAGATCATACCTGTGACATTGAATTACATTGTTGGTTTTACCAACTTTTTGTAGTAAAGGTGATAACCCCAATCTTGAGTACTGATAACTCCTTCCATACTGTGCCGGTTTATGATAAAACCGTGCCGGGCTGTGATAAACACTGGTTTACTCCATAAGAGGATGTTAACAACAAGGATCAAACCGGGCAAATAGTCTCCGGATTGACGTGAACTGTGTTCCGTCAATTGACTGGTTGAAAACTTTGTCGGTTTAAAAAACGCAATAAAAAGAAAGCAAAGTCTTTCAAAGAAAAGTGTGGAGCAAAGGCAATGACAAAACCGTTTGCAAAAAAGGTTTATTTGAGCTGATCAGATGGCGTTACCATGGCCGAACACGACCAAGCTCCCGTTAGGTGTAACTATGGTTCTAGTCAGCCAGGTCCCCAAATGAAACTGTGGCATTTATGCCGATCAAGTGGCATGACAATGGTTCGGGTTCGACCAAGCCCCCAAGTGATTCTGGGGCCTTAGGCCGATCAAGAGGCATGACTGGTTCAGACGTGACCAAGTCCCCAAGTGATCTGGTGGCTCTCGCCTATCAAGAGGTATGGTATTGGTTCAGACACGACCAAACCCCCAAGTGATATAACATGATGCTTTTAAAAAGCTAACTCAAGGGGTAAACCGGAGGCCGCTTTAGAACAACTCCGTGTAACCACACATGATGTAAAAGAACAGAGACCCCGCTTTATGAAGCAGATGCCACCATGTGATCAATAATATGTCAGGCCAGTAAGGCGGGATACCCATGTTTGAACCGCGCATCATGGCAGCAGGTCCTCTTCCGCAATTTTTAACTTTTGCAAGAGATAAATTCTTCTTGAACCGGGATCTTGAACCGGATATTGAGAGCTTCAAAGCTTTGTGGGAGACATCTTTCCCTTGAACCGGATTTTAAACCGGAATCTTCATTTATAGCCGGAAAATTTTCTGATGGCCTTTAAACTCAAGTTTGCAAGAAGTTAATTCCTTTTTGAACCGGACATCGTTAAACCGGATTTGAGCGCTCCAGAGCTTTGCGGGAGAACAGATTTCCCTTGAACCGAACTGTAAACCGGATATTTGAGAGCTGCAGTCAGACTGACTTCCCTTGAGCCGGATTTTAAACCGGAATCCTTTCTGATGACCCGGATCTTTCTTCATTGAGCCGGAATTTTGTAACCGTCATATACTTTCTAAACCGGCAATTTTCTGACGGCCTTTAAACTTTCATCAATATAACAGTAGCCTCTAGGACTGGGTTATCTTTCCCTCCATCATCCTGGGGTTCTCAAACCGGCTGAAACTGGCAAGATTTGCTGAGTCATGTCATCGTAGCCCCCGAGTCTCAAAGGTGACTCAAGGAGTTGGCTTGAGACTCTCCATATTTGACCGTGATATAAACCGGCATATCTTGTATATCATTGGCATTGATAGCACGATGTGAATTCATAGAAGATTGAGGTGACTGCGGCAGGTTGTAAATGATCCCATATGAGCCGTGTCAGCAACTCGGCCAATGGTTCCTTCCAACTGGCGATTTGAAGTTTAACCAAAATTGTAGTGGCGACAACTTGTGCGCCTGCCCATTGAGCCATCCAGTGCAGACGGCGGCTGAATGATAATTTGCCTCCAATGTATTGAAAGAAAATCCGGGCTACCCAAGCAGTGACTTGCTCATACTCGATAAATAGCTCATGTAGACAGGTGCGGCCCGGTGTGTTGATGTAGACCAGGTCCGCAGAAGCGGCGGCTTTGTGCACATCCATTGAACATCGATCAAACGCGATCCCGGCAAGTCGATGTAGACCGGGCCGCAAGGGCGGTGACTTGTGCACGTCCATTGAACATCGATCAAACGCGATCCCGGCAAGTCGATGTAGACTGGGACGCAAGGGAGGCGACTTGTGCACGTCCATTCAATGGGTAATACGTCACGGACTATCGCCGGGCGGAACATTATCAGCCCGTGTTCCATATCCATGGTATAAACCATATTTGTAATGAATAATGGTCCTGTGTATAAAAATACAAATCAAAGTAATTTGTTCTTTTGATAGAAAACAACATGTGCTAAATAAAATAGACTTTAGATGGATAGCACCTGGTTATGGTACGGCTCATCCACTGTCAACAGAAAAAAAATCCCCTTTCACAACTAGCTCTCCGCGCATTAGTGCAGCAGCTTGCAGAGGTGGAGGCAGAACCGGTGTGGACGGGTCACGCGGGGGGCGAGGTGGCCTGACACAGAGGCCACAACAGAATTGAGGAAGAAGCTGGGGGCACCTTGCCGGTGACTCGGCAAAAGCGGCTCAGGGCCGGCGAAGACCGGTGACTCGATATGCAGCCCTTAACCCGGCGATAGATTCGGGCGGCTCGATAATGTGGCTCCCTGCAGCCGAGGCGATGGCAAGGCGCGGCTGGCTCCCGGATGTGACTCCCGACAGCTCAGAGTCGGACGACGGTTCTCCATTGAGGCACGACGGCTCACGGCCAGCCCAACAAGGCCCATCTTGGCGGCTCATGGCGAGCGGCGGGGCGGCTTAAAGCAGTAGGGCAGGTCCAGGCGGCAGGGAGAATCCATGGCGGCCCGGTGGCGATTCAGACAGAGATGATCCGGCAGGGAGATGGCCCGTCAGAGCTGATGCTTGTCCGCTGCGGCTTCAATGCAGGGGAACGAACCGGCGGTATCCCTCAGGTAGGTGGTGGTGGACGGGGTAAGAGGTGACCCGCGGGAGTCGCTGACTCGAAGCTGAAGCGGACTACCGCGCCGATGAATCCCATGGTCACAGGACGGAGGAGGCTGGGGCGATTTACCGTGGCGAATCTGGGTCACGGTTGTAGCACTTGCCGCCGCCGCCGCTGGGGGCCGGTCGGCCAGGCCGCCGAGGAGGCTGCAGCTTGGTGTGGATGCGGGTCGCGCGGTGGTGGTGCCAGACGGACCGACAGCTCTAGAGGATGCCTTGTCGGCTCTTCCAGACCAATGAAGCAATCACAGGACCAGGCGGACGACGGCGGCAGCGGTTTACAGTACATGGCGGAAACAGATTGCCTGAGCGATTTGGGATAGGCGTGGCTCCAAAGTGGTTTCGAGGGGAAGACGAGGTTAGCTACGGAGGCATGCAAAGCGCTGTATCCGTCGACCCGGCAAAAAGGGCAGACCTGCTTCGAGGCATGGTGGTTTAAACTGAAACGTAATGATTGCACCCGCCTGACGGCTGTCAATGGTGGTGGGCCCTCTCATGAAGACGCGACCAGGCGCCGGCGGTTTACGGCAGCAGCGATTCGTCGCACTAACCAACAGCAGAAGCCACCTACGATAGTTTGTCCTTATGCATGTTTGACGATTGCACCTATTGGATTTCGGTGATCCAACTTGAACCGAACGAAACCTTCAGGATCTTCTCTGTTAATCTTGCCAATCGACCGGAGACACTCCATTAATCCATAATTTCTGATTTTGATCAAAGTCGATGTAGGTTCTTTCAAAACCGATTTTTCTTCCTCGGCAAATTTGCGAACTTCTCGATCCCTGAGAGATCCCTCCAAGAACTCATCACCACCGTGCGTCAGCCCCACAGTGGGCGCCAACTGTCGTGGAATTGTCACGGTAGATGTCCTAGGGTGAGGACTTAGTCGTGAGGCCAACGCATCTATGTGGTAGCTTGAAAGGGGTTGAGCGGGACGAGAGACGCGATGTTTTACCCAGGTTCGGCCCCTCACGGTGGAGGTAAAAGCCTACATCCTGCTTCATTGATATTGATGATGATGATCACGGTTACAAGAGTGCTCTATCTCGAGAGCTATTGTCTAAACCTAACTTGTCCAACTTGTGGAACTTGTGAATCTTCTCCCCTTTGAGGAGCCCTGCCCCTCCTTATATATGTTGAAGGGGCGGTTTACATGTGGAGTCCTCTTCGGATTAGGACTAGTCTATCTCTAATACAAACCGGATACAAGTCCAGGTCTTAACTCCTTGTAAGATAAACGTTCCTCATGCCTTTCCTCTTAAACCGGCCCACCGTTAAACGTGAACCGGCCTTCTGGGCCTTGGGCCTTGTCATCCGTCTGTCCCACACGCCGGATCACCAGTGAGTCATAATGACCAGGTGGGTTGCTTGTAGGCCGCCAGGTCAGGGCGGGTCACCAGTAACTCGCCAAGTGTCAGCGGGGTCTTCGGATAAACCGCCAAGTCCGGCCGGGTTAACTTCCGGCCGGTTTACACCGCGGGGTATATCCCCGACACATCCCGTCAACTCACTCTTGCTCGCATGACACACGGGTCGCGTGGTGTCACATATATTGTTTTTCTATTTGGATGATTAATGTTGCCGCTTTATTGCTTAACCGAAGCATGGCACGTATCCATTGTTGGTCTAACGCTCATGGTTCGAATAAATAATCCGTTTGGGATATTGGTTCCCAATTATTAATAATCTCCCATTTATAATTAGATAAATATTACATCAAAACTGGTCTCAAATTTGACCCCAAAAAAAGTACAATGCCACTTTGTATTGGTGTCCATATGACAACATGATAAGTTTCATGAACTTCATATAAGTTTTGGATATACTAGAATTTAGAAATCAAGATTCTCAATGTTTGAAATTTCTTGCACCAGGAGTAAACATGCACCAAGTGAGACACATGTGTTTTTGCAATCCATTTAGGTGCACTATCACGTGTGCATGTAGCTCAAATTTGATTTTTGCACACTATACCCGTAGAAAATCAATCTATTAATGTACTAAAACGTCTTAATGATCTCTATTTTTTCGAAATTAAAACATCACTCCTTAGGTACAAATGTTCACCGCGGGATAATTTAACACACATCGTAGTTGCGGTGGATTCGCGGTGTGTGTGTGTGTGTGTGTGGGTGGGTGGGTGTGTGCGTCTGGGGGTGGCGGGTAGCTCGCAGTACACTACGAGTTGTGAGCCACCATGTGGGTTGGCCATTTTATTAGGCAGGTGCCACATCACAGTCGTGAATTCGTTATTTAAAACATTACACAACCCTTTCATACATACATGTTTTGGCCACATGCAGTCGATGGTTGTTGTCGTGGATTTGTCACGGCAGATGTCCTTAGTGTGAGGACTTAATCGTGAGGCCAACGCATCTATGTGGTAGCTTCAGAGGGGTTGAGTGGGACGAGAGACGCGAGGTTTTTTACCCAGGTTCGGCCCCTCACGGTAGAGGTAAAAGCCTACATCCTGCTTCATTGATATTGATCATGGTGATGCTCACGATTACAAGGGTGCTCTTTGGCTACCTCTCCTTCGAGAGCTATTGACTTGTCTATCTAACTTGTGAAACTTGTCCCTCTTGGGGTGCCCTGCCCCTCCTTATATAAGTTGGAGGGTGGGTTACATGAGGAGTCCTAGTAGGATTAGGATTATTCTATTACAAGTGGAATTCTAGTCTTGCTTCCTTTGTAAGGGAATATTCCTTTTGCCTTCCTTCTCAAGCTAGCCCACCATAATATGAGTCGGCCTTCCATGAACCGCCTTTTGGGCCATCGGTTCTTGTTGCTCCTCTGACCCGCCTACTGGGTCACCAATGAGTCGCCAACTCTGGGCGGGTTAGTCAGTCACCAGGTCAGGGCGGGTCACAGTGAGTCGCCAAGTCCGGCTGGGTCATACATCCGGCCGGGTTACACCGCGGAGTATATCCTCGAAATTATCCCTAAGTTTAATTTGGATTTATCCATGTTAAACTCATCCTGCAAAATAAACACAAGAACATATTTGATAGGTTGTGCTTCGAGTTGAAAGTTTTTTCTGACCCAGCACCTGATCATCCTTAAGTCCTTGTCATTTCCTTCTTCTGGAAAGTCCGGGTCAATAGACCAGCTTCATAATCAATTTGCTGACATTGGTTTGTCACAGAAAAATATTGTGAAGAATAATTCATTTTGATTCAGCTCCCAATGATTAACAAAAACATTGGTCATGAAATACTCATCTGATTTTCAGCCGGCTTGAATATGTAGAACTTGTCGGTTTATAATTACATGTAGCCCCAAGTCTTAAGAGGGGAACATAGTGATAGCTTTTAAGGCTTCCTTCAACATAAATATCGCAACCTTGAAGAAATTTGGGTTGTTCATCTCAGTCACTAGTCATAAACTAAATATTCCACATATGTAGCCCCCAAGTACCAAGTTGTCTTGCTTGCAGCAACCTGGAACTTGTAATTGCCTTATGCTCATAAAAACTTCAACCAGTGTAGCCCCCAAGGGTCAAGTCATTATGCAATAATGAGCAGGGACTTTTAAAATCTGATTATGTAGACTTGAGCAGCAATAGTAGCCCCCAAGGGCCAGCTCAGTAAGATAATACTGAGCTGGGATTTTACATGTAATTCATTGAAAATAACATCATATGATGTAGCCCCCAAGATTTTGGGTTACCTTTGACAGGAGCAATTAGTAGCCCCCAAGGGTCGGCTCATCACTATGTGATGGGTCGGGTCTTCAATGAAGCGAGTTAAAATGACTTTGCATTAGCCCCCAAGTGCCATGGTGCATGCTCGCAATGACATGGGAATTGCATACTCAATGTAATATTTATTTGAATAATGTAGCCCCCAATTGTCGGGTTGTATGCCTGCAGCGACTCGGGACTATTCCTTCCATTGTAAAGTAAAACCATATCCATTGTCCGAATGATGTTGCTGAAAGCCATTGCATATTCAATATTGAACCATGCTCTCTGTTGTGAGCCAGTATTCTTGGATAAATAAATAATAGACATTGCTCTGAAGCGGCTTTGAAATCCTCAATCATAATATTGGTTATTGATAACCATAAAAATCCAACCAAGTTGGCTATTAAAGATTTGAATAATATAATCTGGTATGAAAAACCTCAATCATAAGATCTTGTCTGTTGAAAAGTAAATCTGGAGTTAAATACCCGGCGACACTTGGCCGATGGCAACTTAATGTGCATCCATTGTACTCCAGAATGCAACCCGGCGGCTTATAACTTTGTAAAAAACAAGAACTGATAACCCTTTTGAAACACCAATTTTAATCTTTGATGATGGGCTTAAATTTAATCATTTATATAAGCCATAGCTATGCATATCCTGCACAATGTTTAAACAACATAGGCCCTGGGGACTTCACGTCACAAACCAAGGCGGGTAAAAACCCAAACATAATATAGTCTGATGTAATTACTGAAAAGACTAAGCAAGGCCATTCAAGCCTAAACACGCTGGCGACTTAAAGTCAAAAGCCAGGGCGGGTTTATCAAACCACGCATATTTATATAACCAGGAAAACGTACCTGTAGAATTGGCTCATACTGCCGGCTTACATCGCCATATCCAATGAGCGAAATAATCCAATGATTTATAAGCGCAGGATTCCAATGGTGCAACCAAAATATACTCGCGACTTAACATCCAAAACCAGGGCGGGTTATCAAACCTCGCATATTCATCCAATAATTTAAAAACAGACCTGGAGAATTGGCTCAAATTGCCGGCTTATAGCACCACATCCAGTGAGGGTGACAACCCAAGTACTCATAAGAGCATAATTCCAATTGTGAAATCAAAGTATACTGGCGACTTAACGTCCAAATCTAGGATGGGTTATCAAAACCCCAAATATGCTCAAATATGAGTCATAAAGATTAAGGCTACATGGCCTGAATTGTTTTAAACCATATGTTAATATGGAACAAGGATATGAATCCAAACAATGTTTGAGTGAAAATAACAAATGAGACAAAGCAAGGCTTTCATAGGCTGCCAAGCCTCAATATCAAGTGTTTTTCATGGGCTGCACAGCCACTGAGTTAATCATTCATTCAAACCTATAAGCCAGGCCTCAAAAGACTAACCGTCATTTTAACTTTGACTAGATCAGGGTCTTTATAAGATTGACTGTCAAGAGTACGACGGGTCATTCCAGGATTACCTGGGAGGAGTGGCAGGCATACAAGGCAGGATAACCCAGAATTTTGGTAAATACACCTGGCGTCCAAGCCGATCAAAAGGGTAAATATAGCTATGGTCATTGAACAAGAAGCCCCCAAGTGACCTATAATAAGCCATCAACGCAGGTTACCTAATTTTGAACTTCACATTGTAGCAAGTTCTCTTTGGTAACCTTCTAACTTGGGAAGAAAGCCCCCAAGTCGTTTGCAATAAGGCGTATAAGCCGGATCAAGAGGGTAGTCACAACTATACTCAATGAGCAGGAAGCCCCCATGTAATTTGTAACAAGGTGTGCAAGCCGGATCACGAAGGTAGTCACAGCTATGCTAAATGAGCAGGAAGCCCCCAAGTGACCTTTAATATAATCATCCAATAAGGCAGGATACCCATGTTTGAATCGTGTGTCATGGCAGCAAGTTCTCTTTGGCAACCTTTAATTTTTTTGAGGAATCGAACTTGTGAGAGATGAATTCCTCTGAACCGAATGTTGAACCAGAATCTTCTTTTTAAGCCGAAAATTTTCTTTTGAGCCAGAACTTTCTGATTGCTCGGCATTTTTTAAGTCGGAAACTTTCTGGCGGTCTTTGAATTTGCACCAATGTGGCAGTTGTCGTGGTTCTAAGTCTGATAGTAAAGTAGGGGGTAAGAATGTAGAGGCAAGATCCTAGCTACGGTGAGATTGTGCATGCAGGATGTACGAGTTCAGGCCCTTCGCGGAGGAAGTAACAGCCCTACGTCTCGGTGCCCGGAGGCTTGGTCGATTGGAATATGCGTGAAGTTACAGGGGGTGCGAACCCTTGTGCCAGAGGAGGGGGTGGCTTATATAGAGTGCGTCGGACCCCTCTAGCCCTCAATTACACAGGGTTTAAGGTACATAAAGATGGGCGTTACTAATAATGCCAACAATAAAGATACATGAAGGACTATTAAGTCCATAGGGTAACGCCTAACTGTTGCCATACAGTTTGACTTTAGATCTTCTATATGTCGAGTGATTCTTGTTACGGTCGAGTGAGTACCCCTTGGTCGAGTGAACTTGAATCTTCTGAGTGGAATGTTTATGCTCGAGTGAATGATGGCATCCCTCGAATGTTTCTGACTTTAGGTCAATGTCCTTGGGGAGGGTGTCTAGGTCAGGCCTATGACCCTACCCTAGGTACATGTCATCATCATTAGCCCCCGAATGGTTCAAGGTTCGAGTGGGAAAAGGAGTGGAAGTTGGTCCCGGCTCCGTTACATGTTGCGGAAGCATTTTCCTTAGACTGATGAGTTATGCGACAACTTTGACCTCATTTTCAGTCGTCTTGATCCATTCTAAAGTAGTCAAGTGAACTTTTGGTGATAAGCTTCGAGTGTTGATATGGAAGAAATCTTTACTCTGACAGGTTGCTCTGCTGTTCCCGGATCTTGCGGGATTCGAAATTTTGGGAAGCGCGCAGGACGGAGGAGGCCGCAGTAATCGGGATGGATTAGGAAGGAGCGCCTCAATCACCGCGCCACCTTTTTCACCACGTACCAAGCGAGTGACAGTTGCGGGATTTGACATGATTGCCCGGGCCCAGTCGTCAGTTACTCAGAAATGACTCCGTATAAGGCATTGAGTCGGGGAATTTTCCACAGTGCACCCCAATTTCTCCTTCCTCCTCTGCTTCTCCACTGCTACCACTTCCGCTCTCGACACCGCCTCCCTCCCGTGCACCTCTTGCTGCGATGGCGAAGGACAAGACGGCGGCGTTGGAGCGCGCAAAGAAGGGAGTGGCGAAGGGGAAGGGCAAGAAGACCGGCAGGAGCAGGTCATCGTCGAGATCCGGCTTGCCACGCGGCTGGTTTC
This sequence comes from Triticum urartu, assembly GCF_003073215.2. Classification (NCBI taxonomy): domain Eukaryota; kingdom Viridiplantae; phylum Streptophyta; class Magnoliopsida; order Poales; family Poaceae; genus Triticum; species Triticum urartu. Next base: position 122,239,448 of record NC_053023.1, on the reverse strand, counting down.
AAGGCGACTGGATCCAGTCCACAATCGTGCTAGATGACTTGCAAGACCTAGCCGAGAGTGGGTTGATTGAGCATGGTTCCTAGAGGCTCCCGGGGCATGAAACTGAGCCGCAGCCTCAGGAGGGTGAGTGTGTCTTACTCGCCACTCACATCGACCACAGTTTTTCTTTGCCCCCACATCCCTTTTTCTGTGCGTTCTTGAACTTCTTCGGCGCCCAACTCCACCATTTCTCTCCCAACAGTATCACGTACCTTGCTGCCTATGTCTCCTTGTGTGAGAATTTCCTGGGCTGCCGACCGCACTGGGGTCTGTTTAAGCACATCTTCACATGCCGCTCGCAGGCTGTGACAAAAGCTAGCCCGAGTGACGAGAAAACCCAGGTGATCCAGACGTGGGGGGCTTAGGTATCTAGATGAGGGGGAAGAGCGCTTTTCCCACGATGACTCTCCCTGAATCGTTAGAGGGTGGCAGTCGACTTGGTTTTATTGCAAAGACAAGTCGACCCCTGGTCATTCGACTGGTCTCCCTCCCTTTTCCTTAGAGCAAGTCCAGAAATCTACTTCCTTGAGAGTGACTTCAGCAGAGAAGGAGGAGGTGACCATGTTGATGGAGTGAGTAGTTCAACGGATCCATGAGGGTGTGACTGGTATGGATCTGCTCGAGGTATTCCTCAGTCGACGAATCCAACCCCTCCAGGCTCGTGATCACTCCATGTGGATGTACTCGGGGATTGAAGATTCCACTCGGGTAAAACTCTTCGGGACCCCCTGGGGTTATCCTTATTCCCCGTTGCTTCTGCGTAAGTGTCTTGTCCCCACTTTATGATCAAGGACTTGTGTTATCGACTCTCTTTGTCATTTGTCCGAGTGAATCTTGAAACTTGCAGAGCTGCTACTTCTGGGACTTCTGCTTATAGGGATGATGACGAGGATGTGGAAGACGCGGTCACTTCTAACCCGGGTATGACTTTTGCAAACTTGTCTTTGCTTTCTCAGCCATTTTGTTGGTCGACTAAATTCTGACGGTTAATTCTTTTTGCAGCTCCTCCCAATGTCATTGATCTTCGAGACGACGATGAGGATGTGCCGCTATGGCCCGTGAGAGGGAGGAGTAAGAAGGCATCAACTGGCAAGGTGCCCCAGTTGACACTAGTGACAGAGCCGGTGAACCAGGAGACCGGTGATGCCAACCGAGCTTCTGTGACTTTTGCCGTACCATTGTCGGGTGCTCAGCCTTCGGCGTTGACTGCACAGATTCCAGCCGATACATCGTCTTCACTCTTCACTACGCATCACGTCCAGGAGGACCAAGTGGGTGCTACCAAGGAAGCTATACGCCAGGCAGGCGTCATGATGGAGCAGATGAAGGTGGTTCAGGGGGCAATCAAGCTGCTTATGACGCCAGCTCAGCTCTCCGGAGCAATGTCCAGATTGGTTGATTACCGACTGATCCCTTAGCTTGTCGCTTGTTCTGTTAGGATATGCTACCAGAAAATTTTCCTTGTGCATCTTTTCGTTACTATGCATTTTGCATTTGTACACCCACTGGATGTTTAATTTATTGCTGAATAGGACTGCTGAATAGTTTTGCTTCTTGAGTTGACTAGATTGTGTCGATTGAGTCTTTGAACCAGTGGGGGCATGCTGAGTGCACCCACTGGGTGTAGCCCCTGAGACCATAGTTGACTACGGGCAGTCAGCTATGGTCTAAGAATCAAAACTTTCTCACTCGGTCTGAACGGATCATGTCGAGTGTAACTTGAACCAGTGGGGGCACGCTAAGTGCACCCACTAGGTGTAGTCCCCGAGACTACTGTTGAATGTTTGATTTAGCAGTAGTCTGAGAATTCTTTTCACTCGGGAGTGAATAACTTTTGGTTCTGTCCACTGACGTAACATTTGTTGAATTCAGAAATCCTGCGAGCTTATCTCCAATTTTTCCAAATTCGAGGAGAAACCGAGACAGCTCAATCTTGACTTGGAGCTGGCTAAGAAGAACTTGCAAAAGGCCAAAGAAGAGACAACCGGTATGGAAGGTAAGAACCATTCGATTATTTTAACTTGGCCGACTCACAAGCCATTTCCTCGTTCTTCTGTCTGACCCGACTGCCTATCTTTTAGAGAAAATGAAGCAGGCTCTGGCGGAAAATGACCTCGATCTTGCTGCTACGCAAAAGGAGGCTCAGGAGAAGACCGTGCTTGCTGACAAGAAGCTGTCCTTAGTCAGGGCGCTGGAGGAAGAAAACACCAAGTCGAAGGCATCTCTTAATGAATCCAACCTAGAAGTGACCCGTCTGAAGAAAGACAAAGTGGCTTTGAATGAGAAGATTGAAGGCATTTCTCGTAAGAGAAATGACCTAGAAGCTTATCTGGGGGCACTCACCAAGAAGCTATTTCTTATGCTCGAAGGTAATTTTCCTTGTCTGGCCGTTTAGCTATCGTCGATTCACCATGCAACCATTGACTCATTATTTCTTTGCGTTTGTAGAATTCTGCCAAACTTTGAAGAAGAAACCGGACGGATCGAGACAGGCCTGGACCCCGTCCTTTCCCCTGTTGGTGATGAAGCTGCCATGAACGTGCTCCGACTGGAATCCCGTGTTGCCAGTGTTATTGCCTACCTTCCTCGCCTGAAGTTTGCGGTGTAATGGATTGACTCAACGCTTTGGCCACGGGAGACGCCCCAAAATGACCTCGAGTCCTTGATGACTCGACTCAATGAGATCCTTGGCTGAGTGCATGAGTGGAAGAAATCATCTGCTCCCTGCGGTGCTGACATAGCTCTGTCGCTAGTTCGAGTCCACTGCAAGGAAGCCAAGGAGGAAAATCTAGCAGCGGTCAAGGTTTCCAATACCAGAAAACACGACTTCCAGTCCTTCATGGAAACCTTTATTGCTGCCGCCACTCGAATTGCAGATGGGATCGACCTGGAAGAATTCGTCGAGCCTGCCAGTCCTCCTGCGGAGTGAACAAACTTTTTATGATCAAATTAAATTTGCCTCGGTATGCCGAGTGGTTTTTGTAACCATTTAAACTTCTTCAGGCCTGATGCCTGAGTACCTTAAACTGCAATCTGGAACCTCGTAGGATTTATCTGAACTTGGTTGCTTTTGGATCTTTTGACTCTTTGAGTAGAACTTGTTTCTTCAGTTTGAGTTGCTACTGACTTTGTGACGCAGCTCAGTAGAGTGTACCATGGACAAAGGTACTTAGTGTTGCCCATGGCCTACACCTCGTCGTCCTTGCGGATTGGGATGGATCGGACGTTGTATTTCTGTCGTAGCTCCGAGGATGAGGTCGTGGTCGACCTGCACCTCCTCGTCCTTGCGAATAAGGATGGAGCGAATGTTGTATTTGTGTCGAAGCTCCGAGGACAGATCATAGTTGACATGCGCCTCGCCGTCCTTGCGGACAAGGATGGAGTGTGTTTTAAAACATAGGCAAGTACTGGACTGTAGCTAAGCCCCCGATTGGGAGGGTTGCTCACTACTTGGTAGGATTTTTTAAACTTAGGCGAGTACTGGACTACAGCTGAGCCCCCAAGTGGGAGGGTTGCTCACCACTTGGTAGGATTTTTTAAACTTAGGCGACTACTGGACTGCAGCTAAGCCCTCGAGTGGGAGGGCTGCTCACCACTCGGTAGGATTTTTTGAACTTAGGCGAGTACTGGACTGCAGCTAAGCCCCCGAGTGGGAGGGTTGCTCACCACTCGGTAGGATTTTTTAAACTTAGGCGAGTACTGGACTGCAGCGAAGCCCCCGAGTGGGAGGGTTGCTCACCACTTGGTAGGATTTTTTAAACTTAGGCGAGTACTGGACTGCAGCTAAACCCCCGAATGGGAGACATGCTCTCCACTCGGTAGGATTTTTTAAACTTAGGCGAATCAGGTTCGCAGCTAAACCCCCGAATGGGAGACATGCTCTCCACTCAGTGGGATTTTAATTCTTGGAACTTAGGCGAATCGGGCGGCTAAGCCAGCCACTGGGGGACTTTGGACACATGCATAAGAAATAACAATCATTTAGGAGACTGCAAAACCTTGTCTTTAATAAACAAACTGAAAGGTACTTCTTATTACATCTCGACAGTCCGAATGATTAAGTGTTAAAGTGGCGTAGAAGCTCCGCATTCCAGGCGCGTGGCTCGTCTTTCTTGTGTTCCACATTGTACAGGTGATATGCACCGTTGTGGAGCACTTTGGTTATGATGAAGGGGCCTTCCCAGGCAGGGGCGAGCTTGTGTGGACATTGCTGGTCCACTCGGAGAACTAGGTCTCCTTCCGCAAATGCTCGACCCCTGACGTTCCTGGCGTCAAAACACCGCATATCTTGTTGATAGATGGTCGACCGGATCAGGACCATCTCTCTTTCCTCTTCCAGAAGGTCAACCGCATCTTGACGGGCTTATTCTGCTTTGGCTTCTAAGAAGAGTTCCACTCACGGGCATTATGAAGCAAATCAGTCGGTAGCATGGCCTCGGCTCCATAAACCAGGAAGGGAGTCCGACCAGTCGACCTATTCGGCATTGTCCTCAGGCCCCACAGTACTGATGGTAACTCATCTACCCAGGCGCAAGCCTCATGCTTGAGATCTCGCATTAGCCTGGGCTTCAACCCTTGGAGGATCAAACCATTTGCTCTTTCTGCTTGTCCGTTCGACTGCGGGTGAGCGACTGAAGCATAATCGACCTAAGTGCCTTGGGAAGCACAGAAAGCTTTGAATTCATCTGAATCAAAGTTTGATCCATTGTCTGTGATGATGATGTGCGGGACTCCAAACCTGAATGTTAGCCCCCTGATGAAGCTGGTGGCAGTGCTTGAATCGAGGCTTTTGATGGGCTTGGCTTCAATCCATTTAGTGAACTTGTCGACTGCCACAAGTAGGTGAGTGAAACCACTTCTGCCAGTCCTCAAGGGTCCAACCATATCCAACCCCCAAACAGCAAATGGCCAGACAAGTGGAATGGTATTCAGGGTTGAGGTGGGTTTGTGAGACATGTTGGAGTACAACTGGCAATCTTCACATTTGTCGACTATTTCCTTTGCCATTTCATTTGCTCGCAGCCAGTAAAAACCTGCTCGGTATGCTTTGTCCATGATTGTCCGTGAGGACGCATGGTGACCACAGGTCCCCGAGTGGATATCATTGAGGATCATTCGACCTTCTTCTGGGGTAATGCATCGTTGAGCAACTCCAGTCACACTTTCTCTGTACAGTCGACCGGTTATCATGGTGAAGGCTTTGGATCGACGGACGATCTGTCGCGCTTCATCTTCGTCTTCTGGCAGCTCTTTCCTGAGAATATATGCGATGTACGGTACAGTCCAATCATGAATGACGACCAAAACTTCCATGACTAGGTTGACCATAGCTGGGACTTCAACTTCAGTCGGATCAGTGGAACTCTTAGGTTGCGGGGGCTCTTCCGTGAAGGGATCTTCCTGGACTGATGGTGTGTGAAGATGCTCTAAGAACACATTGCTAGGAATGGGCTCTCGCTTAGAACCTAGCTTAGCCAGGTCATCTGCTGCCTGGTTCTTCAGTCGGGGAATATGGTGGAGCTCTAGACCTTCAAACTTCTTTTCTAACTTTCTAACTGCATTGCAATAGCCAGTCACAGCCGGGCTTCTGACATCCCACTCTTTCATTACTTGATTAACCACCAAATCCGAGTCACCGAATACCATTAGGCGACGAACGCCGAGTGAAATGGCCATTCACAACCCATACAAAAGAGCTTCGTACTCAGCCTCATTGTTGGAGGAATCAAAGTGAATCTGAAGGACATAACTAAGTTTGTCTCCTCGCGGGGATACCAGAACAACTCTAGCACCAGAACCACTCAACATTTTGGATCCATCAAAGAACATAGTCCAATGTTCCGACTGGACTTGAGTCAGTTATTGCTGTTCAATCCACTCGACAAGGAAATCTGCTATTGCTTGGGATTTGATTGCTTTCTTTGCCTCAAACTTGATATCCAACAGAAGGAGTTCAATCGCCCACTTTGCCACTCGACCAGTTGCATCTCTGTTGTTTGGAATTTCTGACAATGGAGCGTCGCTGACGACTGTGATGGAGTGATCTGAGAAATAATGTGCCACCTTCTTCGCAGTCAAGTAAATTCCATAGACCAACTTTTGGTAATGCGGATACCTCTGCTTGGGTGGAGTTAAGACTTCAGAAATATAGTACACTTGGCGCTGAACTTTATGGGTTTTACCTTCTTCTTCCCGCTCGACCATGAGTATTGTACTGACAACTTGTCCAGTGGCTGCAATATAAGAAGCAAAGCCTCCTTGCTAACTGGAGCAGCGAGCACCGGCTGGGTGGAAAGCAGGATTTTGAGCTCTGCAAACGTTGTGTCAGCTTCAGGAGTCCACTCGAACTTATCATATTTCTTCATCAATCGGTAAAGAGGTAATGCCTTTTCACCGAGGCGAGAGATGAACCGACTCAAGGCAGCCAAACAACCAGTAAGCTTCTGAATGTCGTGTATGCGCACGGAGCGCTTCATTCAGAGTATTGCGCCGACTTTCTCTGGGTTCGCGTCGATTCCTCGTTCAGAAACAAGGAAACTGAGTAACTTGCCACCTGGAACTCCAAATGTACACTTTGACGGGTTAAGCTTGATATCATATCTTCTCAAATTGGCAAAGGTTTTAGCGAGGTGAGTCAGTAGGTCGGAACCTTTACGTGACTTAACCACGATGTCATCCATGTATGCCTCCACATTCCGATTGATTTGAGTGAGCAGGCAATTTTGTATCATGCTCATGAATGTGGCGCCAGCATTCTTGAGACCAAAGGGCATGGTAACATAGCAAAAGCACCCGAATGGGGTGATAAAGGTTGTATTTATTTCATCAGGCCCATACAGTCGGATCTGATGATACCCGGAATATGCATCCAGAAAGGACAATCGCTCACACCCCGCAGTTGAGTCGACTATTTGATCGATGCGGGGTAGAGGAAAATGATCCTTCGAGCAGGCCCGATTGATATGCTTGAAGTCAGCACACATACGGAGTGAATCATCCTTCTTGGGAACCATGAAGACATTGGCGAGCCACTCGGAGTGGTAAATCTCTCGGATGAACTCGGCTGCCAGAAGCCGATCCACTTCTTCGCCAATCGCCTTCGCTTCTCCACGGCGGACCGTCGGAGATACTCTTTCACAGGTTTAACTTTTGGGTCGACTCACAAACAATGCTTAGCCAGCTCTCTGGGTACACCTGGCATGTCAGAAGGTTTCCATGCAAAGATGTCCCAGTTCTCATAGAGGAACTGGATGAGCGCTTCTTCCTATTTGCTGTCGAGTGTTGTTGATATATGAGTGGGAGCAGCATTGGGATCAGTCGGGTGAATATGAACTGACTTTGTTTCACCAGTCGACTTAAATGCAGACTCTGAAGCGGGCTTCTTAGCTCTCAACAAATCACTCAGATCTGCTGTCTTCTTGTATTCTTCCATTTCAATTGCTGCCATTTGCTCATCGGCAATCTTTGAGCCCTTCTGGAAGCACTCTTCTGCTCGCTGCCGATTACTAGTGACTGTAATCACGCCTCTAGGGCCAGGCATCTTGAGATTGAGATACACATAACATGGTCGAGCCATGAAACGTGCATACGCAGTTCTGCCCAGGATAGCATGATAGGCACTGTGAAAATCCACGACTTCAAATGTCAACTTTTCCTTCCGGTAATTCTTTGAATCGCCAAAAGCCACGTCAGGGGTGATCTGGCCGAGTGAATCTGCCTTCTTCCCTGGTATAACTCCGTGAAACCACATGTTACTCTCACTGAGCTTGGACATCAGAATGCCCATCCCACGGAGGGTCTTGACATACAAGATGTTCAATCCGCTGCCACCATCCATCAAAACTTTGGTCAGTCGGGTGCCTCCAATGACCGGGCCGACCACCAATGCTTGCCTCCCAGGGGTGGCAACGTGCGGCGGGTGATCTGACTGGTCGAATGTAATGGGAGTCTTTGACCACTTCAGATACATCGGTGTTGCCGGAGCAACCATGTTCACTTCCCTGTTGATGACTTTTAGTCGACTTTTGCTTTCAACATCAGCAAAAATCACCAAAGTGGAATTGATATTGGGAAAACCATCATCATCCTCTTCCTTGTCCTCATGTTTATCAGACTCTTTTTCCTTCTCACTGGGTTGCTTTTCTCTGAACTGCTGTATAAGGACTCGGCACTGTCGAGTGGTATGCTTAGGATAGATGAGATTTCCCTCTTCATCCTTCTTGATGTGAATGTGACATGGTAAATCCAACACATCGTTGCCGGATGCATCTTTCACCTTCTTAGGGGTCCAGGGCCATTTAGGTTTTCCTTTAGCCTTTCCTTGGGCTGCGACTGCATCCTCTCCAGGTGCTGCAGGCTCTGCTTTGCACTTTTGCTTCCGATTGGAATTTCCCCCTCCAGTGTCCTGGCCGACCGGTTTACTCTTGCCACTGCAGAGTCGGTCTTCTTCTTCTTCGCCATTAGCGTACTGAGTGGCTATCTCCATCATTCGAGTCAAAGACATGTCTCCTGTTCGACCGAATTTTAGGTTGAGATCCCGGTACCGAACGCCCTCCTTGAAGGCGCACACTGCTTGATGATGAGACACATTCTCTAAAGTGTGGTGTAAAGTGGTCCATCTCTGGATGTAATCGCTCAAAGTTTCGTTCGGCTTTTGCACGCAGCACTGCAATTCAGTCAATCCTGCTGGCCGTTTGCACGTGCCCTCAAACGTTCTAACAAACACTCAGGCCAACTCTTCCCAGCTGAAAATACTGCCTGGAGCCAACTGATTCAACCAAGCTCTAGCTGACCCTTCAAGCATCAGGGGAAGATGCTTCATGGCAACTTCATCATTTCCTCTGCCGATCTGCACAGCCACTTGGTAATCTTCAAGCCAGGTGTCGGGCTTTGATTCTCCAATGAACTTACTAACCCCAGTCGCCAACCTGAAGTTGGGAGGGATCTCTGCAGCTCTAATGGCTCTGCTAAAACACTCGGAACCAGAAACGTGAACCCTGTTTACAGTCAGGTGATCTCTGTCTTGCCCTTCCCTTTGTGCTCGATTCCTGTCCACTAGACCTTGCACCAAAATTGACCTTGCGTCAAACCCTGGCTCTCTTGGGTCGACCGGCCTTCTCCGCTCTTTGCTGTACGGGCGCCTATCATCATAGTGCCGGGGCACGTATGATTCGCCCCTCAGAGGGGGTGTAGGCACTCGACGGCGGTCATCGCGGTCGAACCGACGATCTTGTTGCTCATGATTCCGACCCAAATACTGCCCTTGACGATGCCCATGTCCCTCACTCCGCGGAGGCGATCTTGGGCTGTGAGCTGACTAGACGGTATCAACCACCACAGATCTGCTATGGATCCTGTTGCGCGATTGAGAAACTGTCGTGTTCTGCTCTCCTGCTTCTCGGAGCAGTGCTCTGATCTGCATTAAACCTCTACCAGCTTCCGACTGGGACGACTGAATGGATTCTGCTATACGGGCTGCAGCAGTAAGATTCTGAATCGGAGTATGGTATACCTGTGGTTCCTGTGGAAATAATTGCCGCTGTCGTCGACTGGACTCGGGAATCTGCCGTTGAGCATGCTCCTCGAGTGAACGCTGAAGATTCTCCAGTCGAGTGCACTCGGCCAAAGTGGCTAAACACACTGCCTCCAAGTCCCGAGCCTCAGAGGTCTCTCCAACAACGGGCGTGTGTAGGGCCTCCATATTGTGGTGGTGAAGTTCCTCCCTCTGTGAGAAGAGAGAGTTTCGGGATGATACTCTTCATGAATACGCGACGGCTCGCTGCCGCCCTCATTGTCGCCATTGCGACGCATGCCAAGCAGGCTGCGGGGCGTGTCAACCATCAGGACATCTGCCGCGGGGTCACTGCTGTCACACTCAGACAAGGTCTCGACGGAGCCAGTCAAACAGGCCGTAGAGAGATTCATCAGGCTCAATTGTCACGACTTGAGGGGTGGCCGACTGACGAGCCACCGCGTGCTTCACCCACCGCTGAAGCCGCAACCGACCGGATCGCTTGCAATGGCGAGCAGGGGGGAGCGAAGGTACCGCGGGAGCCGACCGATACTGGGTCGACGGTTGCCGCGGCGGGACGCCGCGAACGCACGCACGAAAGTGTGTCGCTCCATGGACGGGGAGCGCCTCGACGTCGAGAGGAGCTTCCTGAAGCCAAGCGGAGTCGTCGGCGACGAAGATGAGCGCGTCGAGACGGATCTCACGGCCCTCAGCCAAACCTCCACCATAAACCATGATGAAAAGAGTCCGAGAAAATTGCAACCTCACCGGAAAGTCGCTAAGACACCTGCCCCACGGTGGGCGCCAACTATCGTGGTTCTAAGTCTGACAGTAAAGTAGGGGGCAAGAATGTAGAGGCAATATCCTAGCTACGGTGAGATTGTGCACACAGGATGTACGAGTTCAGGCCCTTGGCGGAGGAAGTAACAACCCAATGTCTCGGTGCCCGGAGGCTCGGTCGATTGGAATATGCGTGAAGTTACAGGGGGTACGAACCCTTGTGCCAGAGGAGGGGGTGGCTTATATAGAGTGCGCTGGACCCCTCCAGCCCTCAATTACACAGGGTTTAAGGTACATAAAGATGGGCATTACTGATGACGCCAACAATAAAGATGCATGAATGACTATTAAGTCTATAGGGTAACACCTCACCATTGCCATACAAAGTGACTTTAGATCTTCTATCTGTCGAGTGATTCTTGTTACGGTCGAGTGAGTACCCCTTGGTCGAGTGAACTTGAATCTTCCGAGTGGAATGTTTATGCTCGAGTGAATGATCGCATCCCTCGAATGTTTCTGACTTTAGGTCAATGTCCTTGGGGAGGGTGTCTAGGTCAGGCCTATGACCCTACCCTAGGTACATGTCGTCGTCAGCAGTAGCCCCAGAGACCGGGTTATTTTCCCTCCAATGACCCAGGGTTCTTGAATCTGGCAAAATTTGCTGAGTCATGCCCATGTAGCCCCCGATTCTTAAGACGACTCGAGGAGTTGGCTTAAGATTCTCCATACTTGACTGGGATATAAACCGGCATATAGTTGAACAACAGAAAGCTGGAATATGTTGAAGTTGGAGACAAGGTGGCGAGTTGGTGATCTTCGCAATACTCATTGTATATTCCCGGCATGAGTCATTCAACAAACTCCATGACATGACAGTCCCTTTGTAGTAGACAATTGTCCTACATTAAAGAATTTGCAAGCCAGAGTAATTGCTCTTTTGAAGAAATTAATATTGGATGGATTCCACCTGATATGTTAGACCAGAAATTATCCGCCGCAGAGTTGATGATCACCAAAGTGAGGTTGAAACCAATCATGAGCGAATCGGCCACTGGCATGGACAGATGAGTCGGCCGTAGCGTTGTAAGCCGATGCAGATGGGAGAGTCATCCGTAAGCACGGACAGATGAACCGGTCATGGCATTGTAAGCCGGTGCAGACGGGCGAGTAATCGCCAGCGTAGTAAGCCGTATGGACGGGCGAGTGGATGTAGACCGGGCCACAGGGGCGGCGACTTGCGCACGTCCGTTCATCGGGTAGTGTGGCACGGACGAAAATGTCACTGCAGAACATTGCCAGTGCATGCTCCATACCCGCAGTATAACGTCTCATTTGTAATGAATAATTGTCATGTGAAACAATATTACATGCCCAAGTAATTGTTCTCAGACGAATTAACATGCTGATAAAATACAAAGGAAACATATCACCTGATGTATTTGGACAACAGATGTGAAATGTCCACTAGAATCTGTCTAGGATGTCTTGTACTGCGATTTCAACCTTTGAACCGAGAAAAGTACTACCAGTACTTGGCCTTGTGTGATAGTACATGGTTTCCACATAATTAGGCTTGTTCATCCAAAGCCTAGGACTCCGTGCCCAAGTCACTTTACACAAGCGGTAAAAAATTATAACTTTTGGCCTTGTGTGGGATGCAGCAGTGACAGTAGCGACAACAGTTTTCATCGGCCTGGTGGCCGCTCGTGGTACATGCACCCGTGGTACATGCACTTTTGTTTTTCAGCTATATGGGTAGCAATGACCATTTGAGTATGCCTCGGTGGATATGTTGATTCCTGTCGCTCCACTGCTTCCGGTTCCTGAGATAAAAACCTACTTAGTCCTGGCAGCGACTCTCTGGGCCATACTGAATCGAGCATAGAACACTCGTTGTAGATACACGATTCTCCTGATCCACAGGACCATTAACCGCTACTCCAAAACCAAAAAACTTTGCAGTATCATCTCTAAAATAACTGAAGATTTTAACATGCTGCTTGGCCAGGTTGAGGCGACCGCAACCATCATACACAGAGTAGGAGGTGCGGTAGCTTACGGCGAGGTAAGACAGCAAGGCGGCTTAGAACAGGGTCACGGCGAAGGCGGCTTGCTGCGGGACCGCGGGCCATAGCGGCGGAGGGTGGCTCGGAGGAGACCGGCGACTCAATGACTCGACGATGTGTTTGATCTCTCTCTCTCTCTCGTGTTTGCCGAGGGTATGTACCAGTAGATATGTGTTTGATCTCTCTCTCTCTCTCTCGTGTTCTTGATTTGGCACGATCTTGATGTACTGTGAGCTTTGCTATTATAGTTGGATGTTATGATGTTTCTATCCCTCTACTCTCTTGTAATGGATTGAGTTTTCCCTTTGTAGTTATCTTATCGGATTGAGTCTTTAAGGATTTGAGAACACTTGATGTATGTCTTGCATGTGCTTATCTGTGGTGATAATGGGATATTCACGTGATCTACTCTATGTATGTTTTGGTGATCAACTTGCAGGTTCTGTGACCTTGTGAACTTATGCATAGGGGTTGGTGAAAGCACAAGTGCTCCCTGGGTGATTTTGGTAATTAATGTCAACATATCTCTTGTTAGACTAATACCTTTATCTAGTATATTTCAGATGAGTTCAACAGTGGAGTGGCTTGGAAAAGAGGATGTGGAACCCCTTCAAGAATCTAAGGACAAAGATTGGCAAAAGCTCAAGACTCTTCATTTCTATTTTAGTGATCCAAGATCACATTGAGTCCATAGGAAAAGCCAATAATATTAAAAGAGGATGAGGCGTTGCTTAATTGCTTGCTTGCTCAAAGTACTTAGTGATATGCTCCAAAGCCCTCAACCACTTTCTCATATCCACATATGTCCCAAACCTAAAGTCAAACTCGGCCCCACCGATTTGATCTATCCGGCGCCACCAAGTTCACTTGACATAGCCACTGCCAGAAACCCTAATCAGTTTGTTCTCACCGATGGGATCTCGGTCTCACCGAGATGGGCTTGCAAACTCTCTGTTGCCTGTTGCAACTATTTCGGTCTAACCGAGATATGCAATCGGTCCCACCGAGTTTGCTTGACCAACTCTCTGTTTTTCTTACTACCAAAATCGGTCCCATCGAGTTTGTGTAATCGGTCAAACAGAGTTGAGGTTTTACCCTAACCCTAGCACATCGGTCCCACCGAAAATCCTGACATTCACATTTCGAACTGAATCGGTCTAACCGAGTTTGAGTATTTGGTCCCACCGAGTTTGGTGAATTGTGTGTAACGGCTAGATTTTGTGTGGAGGCTATATATACCCCTCCACCCAACCTCCATTCGTGGAGAAAGCCATCAGAACATGCCTACACTTCCACCATTCATTTTTTGAGAGAGAACCACCTACTCATGTGTTGAGACCAAGATATTCCAATCCAACCACAAGAATCTTGATCTCTAGCCTTCCCCAAGTTGCTTTCCACTCAAATCATCTTTCCACCAAATCCAAATCTGTGAGAGAGAATTGAGTGTTGGGGAGACTATCATTTGAAGCACAAGAGCAAGGAGTTCATCATCAACACACCATCTATTACCTCTTGGAGAGTGGTGTCTCCTAGATTGGTTAGGTGTCACTTGGGAGCCTCCGTCAGGATTGTAGAGTTGAACCAAGGAGTTTGTAAGGGCAAGGAGATCGCCTACTTCATGAAGATCTACCCAAGTGAGGCAAGTCCTTTGTGGGCAACGGCCATGGTGGGATAGTGTCGGTGCAACAGACCCCAGGTATGTTGCCCAACTGTGCATAGGCACAAGATCAAGATTAAAGCACCAGCTTAAGTCAGAGGTTGAAGAACCAAGAGGCTTCAAGAACCAACATGCAGCTCAGAGAGATCGAGATTGAGCCAAAGGAACAGGATATCGTCAAGAGAAGGGCCTCGCTCGCCTGGCAGGCGAGCCTGGCAAGGGGCCAGGCCACCACCGGAAGCAAGTAGCCAAGACTCCCCGATAGCACCTGCCGGGGCTTGCGGGGCCTGAACCACCCCGCCAACCACGCAAGAACGACCCACGTCATCTATTAGTGTGGTGTCAAGCCACAAGGTGATTAAGTGGTAGCATTTGCCACATGGCAGCCAACTCCTATAGAAGAAACCCACAGGTGACACCCGTCTAGCGACGTGTCAAGAGAACAGGTGCGAAGCTGGCAAGATAAGCCCGGCAGGCCTTGCCGGGCAGCTAGTGATGTGACACTGAGCGGTGCATTTAATGCACCCTGCCAGACCACAGAGTTAGGTGTGATAGCACTGTTTGCTATCATATAAGTGGGTAATGACTATTTTGCCACTATGGTGACCCCTTAATCTATAAAAGGAGGCCCATGGCATTCATAGGAGGGGGTTAGAGGGTTGGAAACTTGACAAACCCAAGCCACCATACGCTTGTGGTCACAGTAGCCTTGAGGTAGGCCTTCTCGGCCAAGTGTACCACACACCACCACGTTCGTTTCCACCATCAATCCACCAAAGCAGGAGTAGGGTCTTACGCCTCATGGCTGCCCGAACCTAGGTAAATTGCTTGTGTGCTCTCTGGCGTGCTGTCGCGCGCTGGTCTGCTCTTTGTGCAATGCGACGTCCCCCGCCGAACCAGCAAGGGGCCGCCCGATCCCATAGGTGGCCGCGGATATCCCGCGACATCTTTGCCGTGCTAGGTATCGGGCTCGCTTGTGCGAACCTGAAAGCGTGCGCAGAACTTCATCTTCATCACCATCTTCGTCTTCGACGATGCCATCAACCATGGCGCCCAAGAAGAAGAAGTCCGGCCCTTCAGCCCAGCCATCTACCTCGAAGGCTCCGCCGCCCGCGGCCTCAGACGCCGCGGGGGATGCGGAGGCAAGTGAGGATGTGAGAGTTGCTGGGAGCATGGCAGGAATAGGTGGCGCCACCGCCACTCCCCCTGCGGTAGGCACGGGGGCTGAAGGTGTCGGAGGAGAACAGCTTCAGCAGTGTGTCGACGGTCAAGCTCTGCAAGGTATGGACGGGAGGTTGACTCCGCTTGCATCCCCTCCTCCCACCAACGGAGCCGTGGACCCTCAAGCACCATCACCGCGCGACCTCGCTGCCCAGGTGGCCGCCCCACCATAGCGTGGGCGCGCCACTGCCCTCATAGCCACGGGCACCATCAGGAGCCAGGCAACGGTGCGATCGAGGTTGTCAACTACCATGCCAAGAAAAGCCACAGAGGCTATGGCGCGGGCCCAGCTGCTACTAAGATTCCCTCCAGCAGCCGAGCAAATGGATGAATGGTGTGCCACCATCCAGAGTCTGCTCGGTTTCGCTAAGGCTGGGGGCTCGCGGTGCGCTGGCCCGCCACGGCCTCCCCAAGTGACGACGACTACTCGTACTGCTGGCCGAATGGAGGGGGCTGTTGTTAAGACATATCTCTCTCGATGTAGTTTTGGTGATTGATGACGACATGTTTGCGGACTAACCGTGTGCTTTGAGCATTTCAGAGATTCATCCTTGGCACGAGACGATTTCTTTCCCATCGGAGTGTTTTTCAAGATGGTGTAGCTCTTTCGTTTCTTGTTTGGTGGACTAGTTTCGTAGGAGTCACCGTACTATCAAGAGGGGGTCCGCTTTGGTAAGGCTAGGGTGGAATCATCATGTACACTTCCGTTTCACATCCTCTAGGTCTTCCCGCATCGTTGGAGCTTTGTTTCCCTGCTGGATGGGCAGTCTTTGGCCCCAGCGGTAGTACCGCGCCCAGCGGTAGTACCGCTTGAGGCTCCTCAGCGGCAGTACCACTGCGGTACCGAGCCACTACCGCCTCGACTCGAGGGGGGGCCATTTCGTGTCGGGTTGAGCGGCACTTGCAGCAGTAGTAGGTGCGGTAGTACCGCTCGAGAGCGGTTGTACCGCCCTACCACCACGGTAGTACCGCGCTGGGCACGGTCCCTTCTCTATCTTCAAGCCCTCCTTGGCTGGTCGGTAGTACCACAAGGGGGAGCGGTAGTACCGCCGGGTCTAGCGGTAGTATCGCTGCCCCTGCGGTAGTACCGCCCTCTGCGGGGCTGTTTTGGGGGTAACGGTTGGATGGGGCCCTTTAGTATATAAGGGGGTCCCCTTCTTCCTCGTTGACCTACCTCTTCCCCCATAAGCTCCATTAATGCTCCAAGCTCCATTTTCGCCCGATCTCTCTCCCTAGCCAATCATACTTGTTGATTTGCTCGGGAGTGGTTGAGAAGGCCCCGATCTACACTTCCACCAAGAGAAATTTGATTCCACCACCAATCCCTAGCGGATCTTGTTACTCTTGGGTGTTTGAGCACCCTAGACGGTTGAGGTCACCACGGAGCCATAGTCCATTATGGTGAAGCTTCGTGGTGTTGTTGGGAGCCTCCGATTAAGTTGTGGAGATTGCCCCAACCTTGTTTGTAAAGGTCCGATCACTGCCTCCAAGGGCACCAATAGTGGAATCACGGCATCTCACATTGTGTGAGGGCGTGAGGAGAATACGGTGGCCCTAGTGGCTTCTTGGGGAGCATTGTGCCTTCACACTGCTCTAATGGAGACGTACTTCGCCTCAAAAGGAAGGAACTTCGGTAACACATCCTCGTCTTCACCGAGTCCACTCTTGGTTATCTCTTACCTTTACTTGTGCAAGCCTTTTAGTGTTACTTCTCTTGCTTGCTTATATGTTCGTCGTTGTTGCATGATATAGGTTGCTCACCTAGTTGCACATCTAGACAACCTACTTTGATGCAAAGTTTAATTTGGTAAAGAAAAGCTAAAAATTGTTAGTTGCCTATTCACCCCCCCTCTAGTCAACCCTATCGATCCTTTTAATTGGTATCAGAGCCTCGTCTCTTTACTAAGGACTTTGCCATCCGAAGAGTATGGTTGACACTATAACAGTGTGCAGGAGCACTCCAGTGTGAATCCGATCTCGTCTAGGGGTGATGGGGGAACCTCGGTCTCCCGTGAGGAATTCAATGTAGCCTTGGAGACATTGAAAACCTCAATGACGACCGAGGTTGAAAGCATGTTTACTAAATTCATTGAAGGGATTAAACTACCTACCGCACCGTTGAAAGTGGGTGATCCCACTGACAAGGTGACGGATGCTAACTCCGACAAGGGGGAAGCTAGTAGTGAAAAGGCTCCTTCTTCTAGTGGTAAAAATGGCAGCGGCATCTTTGCCCATGTGGAACCACCACTTGTTTATGGCAGACCGATTCCTTCCACTCATTTGAATCATGTCGGTCCTCCCCCTAAGATTGTGAAAAATGAGGACTTTGATTCTTCGTTTTATCACTTTAAGCATCATTTAAATCATGTGAATACTAATCTTTGGAGAATCATTGAAGAAGGTTTCTATCCGCATGACCCAAGCAACTTCACTCCTTGAGAAGCCGTGGATAATCAATTCAATGAGAATGATCTCTTCATCATCCAAGATGCAATTCCACCCGAAGATCTACCTCATCTTCGGCCATTCGCCTTGGCCAAAGATGCATGGCTTTGTGTTGTCTCTCTACCAGGGAAGCGCAAGCATTCAACGCTCCAACTATGAAGTAGTGCAAGATGAAGCCGATGAGTTTGCTATGAAAGAAGATGAAGAACCTCGTGAGCTTTATCGGAGAGTAACCAAACTCGCGGTCTCACTCCGAGATCATGGGAGCAAGGACACGGATGACAATTGGATCAAGCGCAAATTCCTCAAGGCAATGATGCCCTACCACAAGGCCATGTCTTCCGTCATTCGTCAAAGGCCCGACTTCCACACCTTGACCTCAAGTGAAGTGTTGGATGAGTTTGTGGCTATGAACATTTTGGACAAGACCACCGACAATGCGGTGCTTCGCTCTCAAAGGGCAAAGAAGCCCAACCTTGCATTGAAGGCCAAGGTTTGTGTTGAAGAAGAAGAAGAAGAAGAAGAAGAAGAAGAAGAAGAAGAAGAAGAAGAAGAAGAAGAAGAAGAAGAAGAAGAAGAAGAGGAAGAAGAGGAAAGCAACCCCAAAGATACAAAGTATTTCTATCATGAACACATGGCACTTGCTTCAAGGCAATTTTGGAGCAAGAAGAACTCAAGGCCAAACTTCAACAAGAACAACTCAAGTGGTACGAAGATCAAGCAACATGTGAGGACTTGCTACAATTGTGGCAATGTGAGCCATTTCGTTGCGGAATGTCCGTATGAGAAGAGGGAAGACAATGGTGGAAATCTCATCCGAAAGGACAAAGCCAAGTCTTTCCCTAACAAGAGCAATTTCACCAAGAAGACCCCTCACAAGGCGTTGGTGGTTCAAGAAGAGTACCATGAGGATGATGATGATGATGAAGATGGTGAGTCGGTTGCCATGGCCTCCGTTGCCATTGCAAAAGCTCCATGAGTGTCTCTCTTCGACTCACCCAATGAGAACATCACCGCCAAGTGCCTCATAGCTAAAGCCACCAACAAGGTAACCCCCAACATCAAAACTACCATCATTAATAATCCTTCCTTGACAGATTGCATTGATGAATATGAGGGATCCAATGTGGAGGAAAATGAGTTTGAGTCCTTTATGGGTAAACACAAGGGTAAATCCAAGAAGCATTTTGTTGCTCTCTTGGAACAACTTGGTGAAGCCAATGACATGATCGAGGCTCACAAAGATACTATCTCCAAGATGGAGGGGCATAGTCGTGACTATGCCGATGAGATTTCAGATCTTTTCAATGCTCTTGAGGAAGAGCGTGGTCTTCGTTTGGCTCTTGAGGAGTCACACAACGTTGATCACTCTAAGTTAAAGAAAGATTTTGATCATGCTCTTGTTGTCTCTCGTGTGCTAAACTCCGAGAAGGCCAAGCTTGGGGTTGATCTTGCTAGACTCAAAGAGGAGTTTGACCTACTTGACAAGGCTCACAAGGTCTTGAAGGGTGCTCATGCTAGCCTCAAAGAGTCTCATGATCAACTTCAAGTAAAGCTAACCAAGGAGAAAGCCACTTTTCCTCATATGATGTTAATTGATAATGCAAATGCTACTAACCCATGTTGTGAGCATGTGCATCTTGTTGAGGAGAACGCTAAGCTAAAGGAGCAACTTGAGAAAGGTCTTGTGTCTTGCATACAAGGCGAGAAGAATCTCAACGACCTTTTGACCAACCAAAAGGGAGTTGTGGCCAAGGAAGGGATTGGGTACATGCCCAAATCCAAGAACAAGAAGAAGAATGACAAGGCCAAACGACCTCCTCCTCTCAAGAAAAATTTTGTGAAGGAGGGAGAGTGTGCTACTAAGGATAAGGAGAAGAACTCCGTGAGGGGTAGTGATGCCAAGAAGGGCAACGCTTCCATTCCCAACAAAGCCGGTGAGTTTAACCCTTCTTATGTATTGTGCCGTGCTAGAGATGGGCATGTTTATGCCAAATTTGTTGGTTATCCTTATGAGTACATTGAATGTTCTATTTGGGTTCCTAAGACCATTGTTACTAACATCAAAGGACCCATTACAAAATGGGTACCTAAAACCAAGCATTGATCTATTGTAGGTGTTTGCTTCCGGTGGGGGATCATGGTTGCTCGATAGTGGAGCTACTAATCATATGAATGGAAGCAAGGACTTGGTGGTGGACGTGCAAAAGATTCCATTCATGCCTACCAATGTCGAGTGGGGTGACGCCTCGTCCTCTAAGGTATTGGGACTCGGCAAAGTTGTCATTTCTCATGATCTTACGATCGAGAAGGTCATGCTTGTTGAGTCCCTTGGATACAATTTACTTTCCGTTCGTCAACTAGCACTCATGGGCTTTGCCACTTTATTTGATATTGAAACCGTGGCGCTCTTGTGGAGCAATACTCTTAAAGTAGCCTTTGTTGGGCATGTCGAGAATGGTCTCTATGTGATTAACTTTTTGAAGCGACCCACTAAGACCGCAACATGCCTAATGGCTAAAGTTGACGTGGGATGGCTTTGGCATCGCCGTCTAGCCCACATAAATATGAGATCTTTGCAAAGTCTTCTCGAGGGGGACCATGTCCGTGGACTAACAAATGTTATTTTTGCCAAAGATTGTGCTTGCAGTGCTTACATCGAAGGAAAGCTACATGATAAGGCTCACCCTCCCATGACTATCATCTACTCGAAGAGGCCTTTGGAGCTCCTTCATTTGGATCTCTTTGGACCTCCATCCTTTGATACTCTTGGGGGTAGAAAGTATTGCTTGGTGACTGTGGATGACTATTCAAGATACACTTGGGTATATTTCTTCAAGAGGAAGAGCGAAACCCAACAAACCGTCATCGACTTTGCAAATGAAGCTCAACGACAACACAATGCAAAGATCTTGACTATGAGAAGTGGCAACGGCTCCGAGTTCAAGAACTACACCTTGGATGAGTTTTTTAGTGATGAGGGAATCAAGCATCAATTTTCCGCACCTTATACCCCTCAACAAAATGGTGTAGCGGAGAGGAAGAACCAGATGTTGATGGATGCGGCAAGGACCATGATGGAGGAATTCAAGTCTCCCTACAACTTTTGGGCCGAAGCCATCAACACCGTGTGTCATGCATCTAATCGGCTCTACCTCCGCAAAGGCTTGAACAAGACTCCATATGAGATACTCACCGGTAACAAGCCCAACCTCAAGTACTTCCGGGTGTTTGGGTGTAAGTGTTTCATTCTCAAGAAAGGTGTTTGTTTGTCTAAATTTGAGGCTAGAGCTTATGAGGGCATATTTGTTGGTTATGCTACAAACTCTCATGCTTACCGTGTTCTCAATAAGTCCACGAGACTTATTGAGGAAACATGTAACATGGAGTTTGATGAGAATAATGGCTCCCAAGTGGAGCAAAGTGGTACTTGTGATGTAGGTGATGAAATTCCTCCCCAATCCATAAGAAGAATGGGTGTTGGTCATATCCTACCCATTGAGGAACCCCTTGTGGCCGAAGGAGAAGGACAATGTTCTACTCAAGTGGAACCTTCACCAACCCAAGACCCACACGCTTCCGAAGAACAAAGTGAGGGCCCTCAATCTCAAGAACAAGACCAAGGGCAAGGTCAATCTCAAGATGGTGTTGTAACATCAAGTGATGCCCAAGGTCAAGTTCCCTCCTACGAGCAAGTTCAAGATCAAGAGCTTCCACGAGATCAAGAACAAGCTCAAGACGACGCTCAAGATGATCAAGTGATCACTCCTCGTCTCACCCCCGAGGAGGAATTGGAGCGTCGTGCCGCCAAGGTTGCTTCCAAGCTCTCCACCAAGGATCATCTCATGACAAATGTGCTTGGAAGCTTAAGAAAGGGGGTAAGCACTCGTAGACAATTAGCAAACTATTGTGAACATCACGCGTTTCTCTCTTGTGTTGAACCCCAAAAGGTCTATGAAGCGCTCGAAGATTCGGATTGGCACAATGCCATGCATGAAGAACTCAACAACTTTGAGCGCAACAAAGTGTGGAGATTGGTGCCAAGGCCAACGGAGAACCACAATGTCATTAGAACCAAGTGGATATTCAAGAACAAGCAAGATGCTCATGGGATTATCATTCGCAACAAGGCTTGTTTGGTAGCACAAGGCTACTCCCAAGTCGAGGGTATCAACTACGGTGAAACCTTTTCCCCCGTTGCTCGTCTTGAATCCATTCGCATGTTGATTGCATATGCTTCTCATCATAACTTTAAGTTACAACAAATGGATGTGAAGAGTGCTTTCCTTAACGGTCCGATTAATGAATTGGTATATGTCAAGCAACCCCCCGGGTTCGAGGATCCCTACTTTCCCGATCATGTGTATCAACTCGATAAGGCACTCTATGGCCTTAAACAAGCCCCACGTGTGTGGTATGACCACCTTACCGAGTTGTTACAAGACCGTGGTTTTGAAGTTGGGCTAATCGATCCCACTCTTTTTACTAAGAAGGTCAAAGGGGAGTTGTTTGTGTGCCAATTATATGTTGATGATATTATCTTTGGTTCCCCTAACAAAGCTTTCAATGAGGAATTTGCCGCTCTCATGACCTCAAAGTTTGAGATGTCTTCCATGGGAGAGTTGAAGTTCTTTCTCGGGTTTGAAGTGAAGCAAATGAGAGAAGGAACCTTCATCAACCAAACCAAATACACGCAAGACATGCTAAAGAGATTCAAGCTAAGTGATGTCAAGCCGGCTTCCACTCCCATGCCCACCAAGTGCCAACTTGACATTGATCCCAATGGTAAAGTGGTGGATCAAAAGGTATATCGCTCCATGATTGGCTCCTTGCTTTACCTTTGTGCATCTAGACTGGATATCATGTTGAGTGTGGGAATTTGTGCATGGTTTCAAGCCGCACCTAAGGAAAGTCACTTTGTGGCGGTCAAGCGAATCTTTCGATATTTGGCTCATACCCCAAACTTTGGCTTATGGTACCCAAGAGGAGCAAACTTCAAGCTTGTAGCTTATTCGGACTCGGATTGGGCGGGAGGAAAAGTGGATAGGAAGTCCACTTCCGGAGGGTGCCAATTTCTTGGTTGCTCTTTGGTGAGTTGGTCTTCCAAGAAGTAAAGTTGTGTGTCTCTCTCGTCCACGGAAGCGGAGTATGTGGCTGCCGGTAGTTGTTGTGCACAACTTTTATGGATGAGACAAACTTTAAAAGATTACGGTGTCACTTGTGACAAAGTGCCTCTTTGGTGTGACAATGGAAGTGCCATCAAGATTTCTCTCAACCCGGTGCAACACTTCAAGACAAAGCATATTGAGATTAGGTATCACTTCATCCGGGATCACATTAGGCGAGGGGAGATCGAGCTCAACTATGTCAACACTCATGATAACCTTGAAGATATTTTCACGAAGCCTTTGGATGAAGCAAGATTTTGTGAGTTAAGGCATGAGCTAAATATCATTGATTCGAGCAATGTGACTTGAACCCTTGCACACCCCACCACACTCAACCTGTTGTCTAGTTTAGGTGTAGGCATGGACATAGGGGGAGTGTTGTTCTCTCAATGAACTTTCCCTCCCCCATAATGCATAAACTAACCAAACTCTTTCACATTAGCCATTTTTTATGGTACTTGTGCTTCAAATATGAGTGATGGTCATGGGCCCAAGGTTAAAATCTTCGAGGTGCCATACCTCTAAACTCAAACATAGGTGGCTTCGGCCACCGCCCTCTCTTGGAGAGGTGTGTGTCTTCGTTCTTTTTGTCGGTTTTGTGTGTGTGTTCTCGTTCTGTCTCGGTTTCTTCTCTTGAGCTAAGCCTCTTTTGGTCGGTCCTTTTTGCGGCGGAGCGGTACTACCGCTGCATGCGCGGTACTACCGCTGACAAGCGTCAAGCGGTACTACCGCCCACCCCAGTGGTACTATTGTTGCGGGGCGGGCGATGGGGGGTTATGTCGGGGCAGTGGGAGTTGTTTCTCCCCCATACCCATTCGCCCCCA
The DNA here is from genome assembly GCF_003073215.2 of Triticum urartu. Classification (NCBI taxonomy): domain Eukaryota; kingdom Viridiplantae; phylum Streptophyta; class Magnoliopsida; order Poales; family Poaceae; genus Triticum; species Triticum urartu. The sequence goes on along the minus strand of NC_053023.1, from coordinate 122,215,734 downwards.
CTCGCTCATCTTCCTCATTGCTCCAGCAACCTCTTGCCGCAGGAGGGGCCCAGCGGGCCGCCGTTTCTGTGCCGTCACTCTCCATTTTCTCCAGTGGAGTCGATCCCCACCACGTCCTCTAGCCATGGATGCCGGTATTGCCCCCATTCCCGTTCTCTCTTTGTCTAGATCTTGCATCTAGTTTTTAGGGGCAATAGGCATTGTTCTTCTTGTCTTTTGGCTAAGGCGAGGCTTGAGTAGGATGGTGATGGCTTCTAGGCCCTGTGGATTGAAGTTTGGTAGGTTTGTTTTTGAATTTGGCATCTCCGGTAGTGCCAGAGCTGTCCACGGCAGTAGGGAACCGCCATTCCCCACCTGGTGAGGGAACTACCGCCCTCCTCGAGCGGTACTACCGCCCTCCTCGAGCGGTATTACCACTGTTGGGTCGCGGTACTACCGCTGGATGCCAAGTTCCATCTTTTCCTACCAAGTTTTGATCCTTGTTGTTTTGTTTGGTGGATTATGCTCTTTACTTTCGTGTTGTTTCTTCTGCTCGTGTGTTTAGTTCCAGTTGGTGATCATCCTGAGCAGCAGGCCCGCCGTGTCAACCGCGGTCATGCCACGTCAAAGCACTATCGCACTTCTGAGTCAGCCGGTGGTTCATCTAGTGCTCAACCGCCTCCAGCAGGAGCAACCTCAAGTGCTCCACCGCCACCTCAGCACACGAAGAGAACTGCAAACAAGCCAAAGGGAAAGACTGTGACTGAGATGACTGCCAAGGAATTTTGGGCAAAGCATCGCCGCAACCCCTATGAGGAAGACCAAGCTCCCACTTTGGTCAACCGCCCGTTCTAGAACTGCTTTCGGTTAGCCATCTTTTTTGATGTGATCAAGGCTAAGAAGAATCACTTTGTTGATGTCCGTTCCATCGACACCGATCCTATGGAAAAGGACCCTGAGTATTTTGGTGAAGCCCATCAAATGTGCACTCAGTTGAACATTCTCAGAATCATGCAGTTCAACAAGGATTTTGATGCCGACATCATATGCCAATTCTATGCCACTCTCCATCTTGGAACTGATGCAAAAAGGACTTTGACTTGGATGACAAATGGCAAGTTGCTCTCTTTCACGTGGAAGGCCTTCATGGAGTTACTTGGGGTGGAAGATCACGGGCTTGAGAATCAAGTCGGCTTCCGTCCTCACCGCAATGTCACCTCCACTCACAAGCAAGCACCCTGGCCCTACTATTCTCAAAAGGTTAACCCCAAGACAAAGAAGGTAACCTATGAGCTGTCTACCAATCTGGACATCCTTCACTGTGTCTTCCGCGAGACTCTTTTCCCGTGCATTGGGAATCTGGATATGGTCCACTCCTATCTTATGGACATGCTTCTCTTCTGCTAGAACGAGAAGGAAGAAACCACTGGAGAGTCCCTAGACATTTCTCATGTTATGTGGTCTGAACTTCTGCCTGCCATTTCTGAGCGCAAGTGCCCGATTTATGGTCCTTTCATCATGCTTCTCATTGAGAAGGCATGGGCACATCACTATCCCAGGGCTGCGTTGGAAACTGGAGAGTTGATTTATCATGATATCAAGCGTCTGAGGAAGAAGGACAACTGGGGCACCCAGGCCCCTCGATCTGATGCTCCACCTTCTGAGGCTGACATGGAGTCCGAGGATGAGGCTGAGGCCGACAAGGATGAGGACTATGAGCCCTCCGGTGTGGAGCCATCATGGGCTAAGAGGATTAAGCGCAAGATGAAGAAACTTTTCTGCATGGAGTCTCATGGCCAGTACATGTCTCATGTCTCTGAGAAGAAGGCCCGTAGACGTCACAAGGAGCTCATGCGCCAGTTGGGTGCCTCTGTTAATAGCGGATCTGAGGAGAGGATCAGTGACGAGGAGGAGTGGGTTCAGCAGCATTGCCCATGGACCGATTCAGACGCCGAGCAGTTTCCGACCGACAACGGCGGTGCAGACGATCTCGCTGAGATGTGATGTTCGAGATCCTCAGCTTGCTATCACCTGGAGCCGTAGCAACGCTCTTTACCCTTTTGGTGTCTCGCTGCCAAAGGGGGAGAGAGTTTAGGGATTTGTGTTGTTGTTGTGTTGCGAGTGTGTCTTTGTGGTCTGTGGTGTCTTGTGTTTTCTTGTCGGTTTGCTTGGTTTGGTTTGGTGCCAGTGAGACCTAAGTTCTAGACATATGGTGTGAGACATATGCTACCTTATCTTTACCTTTATTGTCTATGTCTATCTAGTACTGTGGTATCTTATGAGTTGCATGCTTATCATGTTTTATACCCTGCTCTCATGTATCATATGCTTAGAATTGTTGGACTATAAAATATAGGGGGAGTGTTGATCCTAATGTGTGTGTCTTGCATTCCAAAGGCACTACTAACTAGGTGCACACATTCAGGGGGAGCCCGTCTATATTTTGTAGTTCTAAGTATCTCTACTTTCATGTCTTATCCCTGTGCAAATCCCTGGTTGTCATCAATCCACCAAAAAGGGGGAGATTGTTAAGGCATATCTCTCTCGATGTAGTTTTGGTGATTGATGACAACATGTTTGCGGACTAACCATGTGCTTTGAGCATTTCAGATATTCATCCTTGGCACGAGATGATTTCTTTCCTCTCAGAGTGTTTTTCAAGATGGTGTAGCTCTTTCATTTCTTGTTTGGTTGACTAGTTTCGTAGGAGTCACCGTCCTATCAAGAGGGGTCCGCTTTGGTAAGGCTAGGGTGGAATCATCACGTACACTTCCGTTTCACACCCTCTGGGCCTTCCCGCGTCATTGGAGGTTTGTTTCCCTGCTGGATGGGCAGCCTTTCGCCCCAGTGGTAGTACCGCGGTGCCCAGCGGTAGTACCACTTGAGGGTCCTCAGCGGTAGTACCGTTGCGGTACCGGGCGACTACCACCTCGACTCAAGGGGGCGCATCTCGTGTCAGGTTGAGCGGCACTTGCAGCGGTAGTAGGTGCGGTAGTACCGCTCGAGAGTGGTAGTACCGCCCTACCACCGCGGCAGTACCGCGCTGGGCACAGTCCCTTCTCTATCTTCAAGCCCTCCCTGGCTGGGCGGTAGTACCGCAAGGGGGAGCGGTAGTACCGCTGGGTCTAGCGGTAGTACCACTGCCCCCTGCGGTAGTACCGCCCTCTGCGAGGCTGTTTTGGGGGTAACGGTTGGATGGGGCCCTTTAGTATATAAGGGGGTCCCCTTCTTCCTCGTTGACCTACCTCTTCCCCCATAAGCTCCATTAATGCTCCAAGATCCATTTTCGCCCGATCTCTCTCCCTAGCCAATCATACTTGTTGATTTGCTCGGGAGTGGTTAAGAAGGCCCAGATCTACACTTCCACCAAGAGAAATTTGATTCCACCACCAATCCCTAGCGGATCTTGTTACTCTTGGGTGTTTGAGCACCCTAGACGGTTGAGGTCACCATGGAGCCATAGTCCATTGTGGTGAAGCTTCATGGTGTTGTTGGGAGCCTCCGATTAAGTTGTGGAGATTGCCCCAACCTTGTTTGTAAAGGTCCGGTCGCCGCCTCCAAGGGCACCAATAGTGGAATCATGGCATCTCGCATTGTGTGAGGGCGTGAGGAGAATACGGTGGCCCTAGTGGCTTCTTGGGGAGCATTGTGCCTCCACACCGCTCTAATGGAGACGTACTTCCCCTCAAAAGGAAGGAACTTCGGTAACACATCCTCGTCTTCACTGGGTCCACTCTTGGTTATCTCTTACCTTTACTTGTGCAAGCCTTTTAGTGTTACTTCTCTTGCTTGCTTATATGTTTGTTGTTGTTGCACCATATAGGTTGCTCACCTAGTTGCACATCTAGACAACCTACTTTGATGCAAAGTTTAATTTGGTAAAGAAAAGCTAAAAATTGTTAGTTGCCTATTCACCCCCCCCTCTAGTCAACCCTATCGATCCTTTCAGCTGTCCCTACCGTGCAGTCCCCACCACGGCAGCAAGCGCGGGCGCAGCAAGATCAAGATCTCGACGACGTCTCGATGGCCTCTTCCGACCCTCGAGCACGTCTGGGCCGACAGTGAACCTTGGAGGATAGGCGGCGGGGAGACGCGCGCGTCGTCGTGCGACGGCCTCTCGGCGACCCCCGCCAGACCGACGAGTGTGGCGGCCTCAATGACGACGAACCTACGTTCGGTGTTGGCGGGTGCCTATCTGTCGAGGTCGGCTGCCCTACCTTTACACACGAATTATGGCGAGTCTGTTGGCCGTCCGTCCACACGTTCAAGTCGGAGATACCCGAGAAGTACGACAAGAGACTGAACCCGCTAGAGTTCCTAAGCATCTACACCATCGCTGTTCAGGCTACCGGGGGAAGAGACGAGAAGGTGTTTGCCATCTACTTCCCGTTGGCTCTCAAGTCGAACGTGAGATCTTGGATCATGTACCTGCCGGAGAACTCCATCTCATCCTGGGCAGACCTGTGCCACGAGTTCATTGGTGCCTTCATCGGTGGCCACCAGGAGCCCGGCAGGCCCTGCAACCTACAGCTTCTCCAGCAGAAGGAATGAGAAACTCTCCGTAAGTATTTACAAAGATTCAGTGAAGTCCATAGGAATATTTCGAATATCCATCATGTAGCTGTTATAGCAGCCTTCCAATCCAATGTGCGCAACTGTCGCATTCATTCTAAGATGAATGTCCGATTGCCCAAGACTGTGAAGGAGCTGTACACACTAGTGGATAAGTGCGCTCGGATGGAGGAAGGAAGGAAGTTGCCCGGAGAGGAGGATTGCATCAATGTTGATTCAGAGGAAGAGGATGAATAAACCAGTCAAAGAAAGGGCAAGAAGCACAACAAGAAGCCAAGAGATGATAAGATAGTGATGACTGTGGAAGGTTCTAGCACTCCTAGTACCAGCAAGAAAGCCAAGGTTGAGGTCCCCTTTAGCATGCAAGCAGCTTCCTGAAGACCGAAAAAATGACATTGCCCAAGCGAGGTCGGGAGAGTCAAAATAGCGGGTCATGGATTTCACGCTGACATGTACGGGGTAACTTATCTTGGCGGGCTCGCGGTGATTCCCTTGCGCAGCATCTGATCATGCCTTAGCGGTGGCGCTTCTAGGTAGGGCTCATGTCGGCCCCCTTTTTCTCGCTCATCTAGATGCTCTACGTCCTTGGGTCCCGGCCCTCGAGCAGGGCTCGACCGCCGCTGGTACGCTAGGTCACGATGTCGTGGTCAAGTCTAGGGGGCGAGGGCGCGAGAGCCGGTAGGAGCCCCTGAGGTGCAATGCTCAAGAGCCCCCTTTAACGTGCAAGCGAATTGCATGAAAAAAGAGTGGCCAATGGGGTCATTGGTAGTCATGCTCTGGAGGTCCCTGCGAGTTAGTCCGAGGAGGAGAGCATAACACATAACCGCGCTCATCGGTCTGCCACTGTTCTTTCCGCAAGAAGATGAAGGCACCGAGGATCTAGTGAGGTGACGTGCGCGGGGCATGCCGCGAGCCAGAGCTCGATCTCTCAGGTTTGCCGGTGTTGCAGAGACGAACCCGAGCACAAGTCTCGTGCCAGCATGTGTAGCCCCCGTTCCGGGAGGAGCCAGAGGCGGGTCAGCAACACGCGGAGGCCGCAGAGGGCGACGACGCACCAGATAGACAGGTGATAATCATAAGGCAACTCATGAAAGAGGGTAAAGCTAGTTCTAATAGATGCAAAGAATGATACACGCCGCAGGGACGGACCCACGTGGCTTGGGGATGATGCAGCCCAAGGGGCACCCCCAACTGAACAACCCAAAAAATGTCACATGGCACCGTTGCTGAAGAAGTGTTGAGGTAGCTGAAGATGCATGCTGCAAAAGTCGCTCCTCATGAGTCGCCCAGATCCTGAACCTCGTGAGGCTCTGCAGGTCTGGGGAGCTCGCGAGGATCCATCGCCATCTCTGACAGGATCGCCTGGTGCTTGGCCTCATGAGCCGCCAGGACGTTCTGCATGTGGCATTGGTGCACGACAGCCCTGTTTAGCAAACTGAAAGGCATGAGAACATAGCTGTGAGGGGGGACCTCGCACCGGCCAACATGAGACGGCCAGAAGAGCTCCTGAGACGCTGGTCTATTGAGCCCCGGGATGTTGACACAGGCGCGTAGCTCGCTGCCCTCGCCGGGGGAGGGAGCTGCGCTAGATGGTGTGGGGTGACGCTCGCCTCGCATGGCTCTTGCCTCCTGAAGCTCCTCAATCGCCTTGGTGATGAATTCCTGGGCGCCTGGCGCCTCATGCCCTGTGCTCTCCTCGCGGAAGCGCGCGTTGAAGCACACCTCCACATGGTGCCCGAATGCCTCCCTCGTGACGCTGGCCAGGTCAGAGGCCCTCGAAAGGAGATCCCCCGAGCCCAGCCTGAGAGGGGCGTCGGGCGCGCCTTCCTATGTGAGAGGGGAAGGCGCCCCGTCTGTGGGCGCAGGCCCTGAGGCAGGGCCACCAGACACCCCACCCTCTTGAGGTCCTTGGCGGAGGAGCTGCTTCTTCTTCTTGGGGACAGCCTCAGGAGGGTAGACATCGCCCTCATCATCTGGGTGCTCGACTGCCGCATCCTGGTAGGCGCGCTCGGGAGAGCACACCGCATCCTTCTCATCACTGGCGACCGCGATGATGCCGCAGCTCCCTGGCATCTTGACGACGTTGTAGCCATGATGAGTCGCGGCCATGAACTTGGCCAGGGTCGGATACCCAAGGATGGCGTTGTACAAGAGGCGAATGTGAGCAACGTCGAAGTAGATGAGCTCAGTGCGGTAGTTTTCACGCTTGCCGAACGTGACAGGGAGGCGGATTTGCCCTATCGGGGTGGTGGAGCCATCGGTTACTCCTGAGAATGGCTTGGTAGGCTGAAGCTGGTCATAGGGCACCTAGAGCTCGTCGAACATCTCGACCGAGAGAACATTGAGCCCCGCTCCGCCATCGATGAGTGTCTTGGTGATGAGGATGTTGCTGATGGTAGGCGAGCAGAGCATCGGGAGGGCGCAGTCAGTTGCCGCACACTTGAGCTGGTATGTAGAATCGAAGGTGATGGCGTACTTGGACCACCTGAGTGGACGCGTCGCCTCGAGCTTGGGGAGGGCTGCGTTCACCTCATGAGCGAACTGCTTGAAGATGCGATGAGTGGCAGGGGCCTGAGTTCCGCCTAGGATGCAAGCGATGGCACGAGGCTCTTGGAAGCCCCCAGCCCTATCGTCTTGGTGGTGGTCATCATTCCTTCTTGGCAGTGGTGGCAGCGGAGGGAGGCCAGCGTTGCCCTGGGGGCGATCCTCGCGAGGCTGATCCCTCTAGGTGCCCTCGCAAGGCTGGCCCTGCCAGCGGTCCTCACAAGGCTGATCGTGCCAATCCTTGCGGGGGTCACGGTTGTCCTAGCGTCCTCCGCCTCAGCCTCCTCCACGGTCGTAGCCTTGGTAGTTGCGCTCGGGGCGGCGACCAAGGCGCCCTTCGCGGATGGCCCTGAGCTCCTGGCAGTCATTGGTGTTGTGGATGTGCACGTTGTGGAATACGCAAAATGGGCGGTTGCCCTTGGATGAGTCCGGGTGGTCGCAGCTGCGCTTCATCTCTGGCTCGGCCGCGAGCACGGCTGGCCCCTTGCACTTCACATCCTTGGCCTTGGTCTTCTTGTCTTCTGGGTCGACCTCTGGAAGCTCCAGGAGGGAGAGTCGACCTTCCTTGGTTCTCGCACACTTAGTTGCCATGTTGAACATCTCCAGAGCCGTGCACAGGTCCTTGTGTATGGCAAGATCCTCCTTCATCTTGATGTCATGGACGCCATCGGTGAACACCGAGATGATGGCCTCGTCTGACACCTTGGGGATCTTGAGACATACATTGTTGAAGCGTTGGATGTATTTGTGCAAGGTCTCCCCTAGCTGCTGCTTGATGCACTGCAGGTCACCCGCAGTAGGTGGGCGGTCGCGAGTGCCCTAGAAGTTGGCGATGAAACGTTCCCGCATCTCATCCCAGGAGGAGATCGATCCCGTGGGGAGGTTGAGGAGCCACGAGCGCACGCCATCCTTGAGGGCCATGGGAAACCAGTTCGCATGACTTTCTCATCGCTGTTGGCCGCCTCGATGCTCAGCTCATAGAGCTACAGGAACTCGACAGGGTCGGGGTGTCGTCATAGCACTAAGACAGGACTGGCTTGAACTTCCCTGGCCAGACAACGCGGCATAGCTCCAGAGTGAACACGCGACATCCCGCTGTGGTCACCGGGGCTCGCCGTGGAGGTGGAGCCTGATCTTGGTGCTCGCGCACCACTGCTTCGGGCGGCACTCGGTCTTGTCGTGGTGGTGCGGGGAGCGCACACACCTCTCCTTGCGGACGCTTCATCACTTGGCAGCTCTCCTTGTCACGCACCGGCGCCCTGCGCGGTGGGTCGCGCCGTGGGGCTTCACACCTTGGCTCAGGGATGACGTCTTGCCTGGGAGGTGGAGGAGGCGCACCGTGCGCCATGTCGCCCGCGAGAGGCGGCGGGGGAGGCAGCGAGCAGGACGGTGCAGGGGCCTCTCTGGTAGCACTGACGAGCTCGGCGATGCAGCCCAGCTAGTCCTCATAGAGGTCGTCGGCCGGGTGGTAGCGCAGGAGCTCGCGTTCCATGAGGAACGTAGCTCGCGCGTTCGCCGGCCCTTGGTTAGCGTGAGACGATGAAGCGGCCGCCGAAGTCAGCGACGGAGTGGCGGTGCGCCCATCACGCCGGACGGAGGGCTGCATCCACGAAGCCTGCTACTCGTGGGCCGTGGGGCCGGTGGCGGCATTGGCCGCAGGCGATGCGGAACGGCGGGGAGCGCCATTGCCTGCAGGCGCCATCTGGGCGACGCGGGCGGCCAGGGCAGCTCGGCGCTCAACACGAACTCGACGAGCATCAGCCATGGGAACAGTGAAATGGTGGCGAATCGTCTGGAGGAAGATAGGCTCCGATGCACCCCTACCTGGCGCGCCAAATGTCGGATTTCGGGCTCCGCAGACCCTGGATAGATTCGAACTCTGGGGTGCATGCGAAGAACTCAACCTCCTCAGTCTGCCTACTACCGATCGCACAGCCTAGCTCAATGAATAGGAAGGAAACGAGACAAGGCAGTTTACCCAGGTTCGGGCCACCTTGCGGTGTAAAACCCTACTCCTACTTTGTGGTGGATTAGTCTCAAGGTGGGCTCAGGATGAACTAGTATAGTGGAAGAACAACCTCAAGAGGCGTGTTCTTGAGCTAGTGAGGGAGAGGATGATCTGAATGATCCGTCCACTTGTATGGTGGTGGCTAAGCTATATTTATAGTTGCCTTGGTCCTCTTCCCCCAAAATGTAGGCGGGAAGGGATCCAACAACAGCCAAATTCTAAGGGAGACAACTAGTACATCTTATCCTAACAAAAGGTGGTCTTTGCCTGCAAAGCTTCTGGTCATGACGCTGTGGTGGGCTCGGTGATGACCTCCGTCTTGCCATCATGGCGGTCTTGGTCTTGTTGCATGAGAATGGAAACCTTTGACTAATTCCTCGGGACTCCGCGCCCGTGCTTGCCTCCTTAGCACCAAAGGGGAAACTGTTGTACTCCGCCCGCTAGCGCCCTCCTGGCCTTGGTCATCATGGCTTGCATCACCAAACCTCATGAGGTGGAGGCTTGCATAGGGATCTTCGCTCCTCAGGAGCCAGCCTGAGGAGGCTGCTCCTTCTAGAGGTCTTGGTGTCCTCCGCCTTGCAAGGCTTGGCCCCTCACGAGGGTCTTGAGTTGTCGAATATGAAGGTGGGCCATACCAGGCTATTGATGGAGCCACGTCGTGGGCCGCAGGCAGGCAAGTCTAGGTACCCCCGTTCCCAGAACACCGACAGACCTCTCTTGAACACCATTAATGCTAAAATAGATTGTGAGAAACAAACTATCAGTGTTAGCTTTGGTGATGAGTCTCATGAATTTCATTTTTTTCAAGTTTAGTAGAAAAACCTCATAAAAAGAATTGCCTAGTAAGGATGAAATTATTGGTCTTGCTTCTATTGTTGTACCTCCTGCTGATCCTTTAGAACAATATTTGCTAGACCATGAAAATGATATGCATATACATGAAAGAAATGAAATAGATAAGATTTTCTTTAAACAGCGTCCTCTACTTAAACATAATTTGCCTATTAAAACTGTAGGAGGTCCTCCTCCACCTAAGGGTGATCTTGTGTTTCAATTAAAACAATTGCCTGACACTTTGAAATATGCTTATCTCGATGAGAAAAAGATTTATCCTGGTATTATTAGTGCTAACCTTTCAGAACATGAAGAAGAAAGATTATTGAAAGTTCTAAGGAAGCACTGACCTGCTATTGTATATACTCTTGATGATCTTAAGGGCATCAGTCCCACTCAATGTCAGCACAAGATTAATATGGAACCTGATGCTAAACTCGTTGTTGATCACCAACTTCGGTTAAATCCGAAGATGAAAGAAGTGGTAAGAACGGAAATATTAAAACTTTTGGAAGCAGGTATAATCTATCCTATAGCTCATAGTAGATGGGTAAGTCTTGTTCATTATGTCCCTAAGAAAGGAGGTATTACTGTTGTTCCTAATGATAAGAATGAACTTATTCCACAAAGAATTTTTACAGGCAATAGAATGGTACTTGATTTTAGAAAATTCAAGAAAGATTATTACCCTCTGGCTTTTATTGATCAAATGTTAGAAAGATTATCTAAGCACACACATTTTTGCTTCCTTGATGGATATTCTGGTTTTTCACGAATACCTATTTCTCAACCCGATCAAGAAAAAACCACTTTTACTTGTCCTTTTGGAACTTATACTTATAGACATATGCCTTCTGGTTTATGTAATGAACCTACTACCTTTCAAAGATGTATGACTGTTGTATTCTCTGAATTTTGTGAAAAGATTGTTGAGGTTTTCATGGATGACTTTTCTATTTATGGGAAGTCTTTTGATTATTGTTTGAGCAATCTCGATCGAGTTTTGCAAAGATGTGAACAAACAAATCTTGTCTTGAATTGGGAGAAGTGTCACTTTATGGTTAATGAAGGTATTGTTTTGGGCCATAAAATTTCTGAAAGAGGTATTGAGGTGGACAAAGCTAAGGTTGATGCAATTGAGAAAGTGCCATGTCCTAAAGATATCAAAGGTATTCGTAGTTTCCTCAGTCATGCTGGTTTCTGCAAGAGGTTTATTAAAGACTTCTCTAAAATTTCTATGCCTCTTACAAATCTTTTGCAAAAGGATATTCCATTTGTTTTTATGATGATTTTTTAGAAGCCTTTGAAACACTCAAGAAAGCCATAATTTTTGCACCTATTGTTCAACCGCCTGATTGGAACCTGCCTTTTGAAATTATGTGTGATGCTAGTGATTATGTTGTTGGTGTTGTTCTAGGACAAAGAGTTGATAATAAATTGAGTGTTATTCATTATGCCAGTAAAACTCTAGACAGTGCTCAACAAAATTATGCTACTACTGAAAAAGAATTCTTAGCAGTTGTGTTTGCTTGTGATAAATTCAGATCTTACATTGTTGATTCTAAAGTTATTGTTCACACCGACAATGCTCTATAAGATATATTATGGAAAAGAAAGATGTTAAACCTAGAATCATTAGGTGGGTTCTTGTCGGTGTCAAAACCGGCGGATCTCGAGTAGGGGGTCCCGAACTGTGTGTCTAGGCGGATGGTAACAGGAGGCAGGGGACACGAAGTTTTACCCAGGTTTGGGCCCTCTTGATGGAGGTAAAACCCTACGTCCTACTTGATTAATATTGATGATATGGGTAGTACAAGAGTAGATCTACCATGAGATCAGAGAGGCTAAACCCTAGAAGCTAGCCTATGGTATGATTGTGTGTTCTCCTAGGGACTAAAATCCTCCGGTTTATATATACACCAGAAAGGGCTAGGGTTACACAAGGTCGGTTACAAAGGAGGAGATATACATATCCGTATTGCCTAGCTTGCCTTCCACGCCAAGTAGAGTCCCAACCGGACATGAGACGAAGTCTTCAATCTTGTATCTTCATAGTCTAACAGTCCGGCCGAAAGATATAGTCCGGCTGTCCGGAGACCCCCTAATCCAGGACTCCCTCAGTAGCCCCTGAACCAGGCTTTCAATGACGATGAGTCCGGTGCGCAGTATTGTCTTCGGCATTGCAAGGCGGGTTCCTCCTCCGAATACACCACGGAAGAATTTGAATACAAGGATAGTGTCCGACCCTGCAAAATAAGTTCCACATACCACCGCAGAGAGAATAATATTTCCGCAAATCTAATTTGCTAACTTGTTTTGGCAACACTACCTTATGCCATGGCCCGGTGATTATTCGAACCGTTTCCTTTAACTAGCCCCGCACATAACGCGAGGCAGTTTTTTGACACGTCTTGTCAAAGCAGAGATCGTGTCCCCTTATCACGGGATTCTCATTAATACGGGCATGGGTAACCCAACTGCGCCATCGATTACGGCGCTTGGGGGATAAGCGAGTTTTACCAGGCTAATGGGGGCGCATAGTTTCGGTCGCCCATATAAAGGGACAAGGATTCACCTTTTCATCCACGCCTTCTTCCTCCTTTGCTCATCCACTTTCGCACACTCGAGCGCCAGCGCCCAAGTCCGCATTTCCCACCTCGACCTTCTCCAATCATGTCCGGAGCGGGAGGCAGGTGGATGGTCTCCTCCGTCACGGAGGGACACATCAAGAAGCTGAGGAGAGCCGGATACCTGCCCGACGACATCGCGCACCGGCTCCCAGATGAGGGGCAGCTCATCCCCACCCCCAGGCCCCATGAGAGGGTAGTGTTCCTTACCCACTTCCTCCATGGACTGGGATTCCCTCTCCACCCATTCGTCCGGGGGCTCATGTTCTACTACGGCCTGGATTTCCACGATCTGGCCCCGAACTTCATCCTCAACATCTCGGCATTTATCATCATGTGCGGGGCCTTCCTCCGCATCAAGCCCCACTTCGGCTTATGGATGAAGACCTTCAACGTCACATGGCTCGAGGGCTCCTTCGTGGAGACCATAAAGGGGTGGCAATCGGGGTGGTTCTACATCACCGAGCCGCATGACCCTGAATGGGTAGCGGCCCCCGAGTTCCGATCTGGCTTCCCCACGCGGCTCACCTTCTGGCAAGAGAAGGGCCTGTCCTAGGGTAGTTCGGGAGAGCTGACCAGACTCCAAACATGTATTCAAAACATGGTGAACAAGAAGCTCAAACTCGTCAACGTAGTCCAGGTCATGCTCATCCGCCGGATCCTCCCGTGCCAACAACGGGCTTTCAACTTGTGGGAGTTCGACCCGGCCCAGCACCGAACTCTGAACAGGCTCTTCGACACAACTCACGAAGAAGACTGGAAGGTGCTATTCAAGAGTGTCGAGGTTCCCCCTCCCACTACCGAGGACCGCGGATTCTGCGCGAAGCGCCAAGCCAGCACGGTAAGCTGTTTTACCTCTCACGGGATACTTGTTTTTCATAGTTTGACTCTATGCGGGATCTAAGCTCCCATACCTTTAACAGGACTGGCAGGAGATAGTCGGATAGATCGACTGTCCGGCTCCTTTTCCTGAAGGCTCAGCTGACGCTCTCCTGGCGAGGATGCTGACTCTGGCTCCTTACACGGTGCCAGAGAAGACCAAGAAGGCCAAGGGAACCCGAAAGAGTTCCCGACGCCAGGCGTCATCGGACTCACCGTCCGATGACTCTGCGGCACACTCCTCCCACGAAGACGAGGAGGAAGAAGAAGATGCTCCCCCTCCAGGTGGGGGAGACAAGAAAAGGAAGGTCGCCCCAACTGGGGGGCCGAAGGGTCCAAGAAGGGAAGGACTCTCCTTCCGGACTGTTCCACCGCCGCTGCCGAAGGCGAAGACGAGTGGTTGCCCAGGGCCAAGCCCCTGGGGAGGTCGTAAGTATTCGGATACCAGAGTAACTCATAGCATTCCTTTGTCGCACTGCTTTCCCTAACGCCGAATATGATTATGCAGGCCGCCATGAGCCCGTATTGATGTATCGTCGGACGGCTCCCTGGGCTCGTCGGATATGGATAGCGATCCACTTCCGACTGCCACCTCCCCTTGCCCTGCGGACGATGACGAGGTATTGTCTCAAGAGGCACCGGGTCGAGGGGAGACAGTCCCGGAGGCGCCTTAAGGCGACCTTCCGGACTCTGGGGGCAGAGGGGACAAGGCCTTTGAGGGCTCCGAGTTTGGCCCTCAGCCGGACACCGCGCCGAAACCTCCAGTGGTTCCGGACTCGACTAGGCAGCCTCCTTCCAACAGGGGCGAGACACCTGTGCCGGTGACCTCTGTCAATCCAGAGGCGCCGGACAATCTGCTGCGAGCGCTTCGCAGCGCTTCCATCGACGAGGAGCACCGTACTATTATGAGTGCGGTAGTCCAGAAGGTTCAGTCCGCCAAGAGCGGATTGACTGAAGCCTGTGCCAGCCTTCTAACAGGCTTTGAGGTAAGTGTTTAAAATATAGGAAAAATATTACCGCATAGACAGTAGCCCCTGATGCTCTGTTCGGTGTTCACAAAGAAAAGCCGAACAGAGGGTCAAACAATATCGCAGGAGTCTAATATAAGTACGTCAATATGCATATGCAGGCTTCGCTGCTGGCATCTGCCGCACTGACTGCGGAGGTCGCCGCACTGAAGCAGGACCTTAAAGGGTCCGAGGACGAGCTCGGCCTTGCCAAGAGGCAGCTCGAGGAGAACAAAGGTAAGTAATACCTAGTTTATGGATATGTATAAAAAGAATGCGATTAGAAAATGACGGGATCATCATGAATTTGCCAGGGGCCACGACCAAAGTGGCGACCCTAAGGCAAGCAATGTCCGAGGCCGTAGATAAAGTGGCCAAGGAGCGCACCGAGCGGGAAAGGCATGAGGCTCGGGTGGGCGAGGTGTAGCAAGAGCTCCAGGCTCTCGTGAGGAAGCACAGGCGTTAGAGCTTGACTCGAAGACGCGAGAGTCTGAGCTTGCTGTGGCCCTCGAGAGCGCAAAAAGTGCCAAGGACGAAGCCCAAAAGGCCCTCCAGGAGATTGTCGCGATGAAGAAAATAGCAGAGGGTAAGGCATTCTATATGCAAAGCAAGCATGTGAAAGTAAATTACCTATTACTTACCCGAATCTGGAGCTCTCCAGGAGCATTCGCAGATTTGCCCCGCAGCGTGTCGGATGCCGCACAGTTTTACCAGGACGAGGAGGGAAGCTCAACGGAGAAGCTGTTCTGGTCTCAGTATACTGGGACCGAACACCCGGTGCCTATGAGCGACCAGCTGAAGCAGCTGGTCGAGCTACACAAAGCGGCCGAACAGGCCATGAAGGGCTTTATAGTCCGGTTGTGGCCTGGCGACGCCCTTCCGAACAGCTACTTCGGCCTGGTGAGGCGGCTTGTGGACGCCTGCCCACGGCTGGAAGTCGTCAAGCGGTCTGTCTGCATGGAAGGTGCACACCAGGCTTTCGCCCGCGTGAAGGTGCAATGGGCCAAGCTAGACGTCGTGAAGCTGATCAAGGAAGGACCGCTGCAGGGCAAGGAGCATCGCACCCCCGAAATTTATTATGAGGGTGTCCTGAAGGGTGCCCGTCTTGTAGCGGACGAATGTTCAAAGGATGTAATATTTGAGTAAACTTGCTCGTGTGATCCTGTATGATGAAAACTTGTTTCATATGCACTATGCAACGCTTGTTTGAATTTAAAATATTACCTTCTATTTGGCTGTTTATCCAATCTGAGAGATGGCTAGTCCTCGGCTTCTGCCCCCATGCCCCGAGTGCTGGGGTGTTCGGGATAAACCTGAGCACTCTTGTTCCCATTTTTGGGTCCTTCGAGGGAGGTGCTCAGCACGGCGAACAAGGCAACCGGACTAATAATGCTTTATCACTCTCACTTAGCCATAGAATTCTATAATTTTAAATTTCGGCGAAGCCCCTAGTATTCGGAAGGCCGAATTTGGGGCGCGATACACGCCTTTAAGCCAGACAGGACCGGCTCCTCGCTCTAAGCGGCATAAGTCTTTAGGGACTCGAAACCTCGTCGAACAGCGACCGGTCTCTCGCCTTATCATGACAGTTAGTTTTAGCTTTCTCTACTGAGGTGCTTAGCCCAGCAGAACCGGGGCACAATCGCAGTAGTTCTCCTAGCGCTACCTTAGCTGATAGAGCGGAACGTAAGGTACCAAAACATAGGAGTCGGGCAAACCCAACATTTGACCAAAGACATGATTCAGAGCTGATGCATATAATGCTATAAGTTCGGGGTGCCGCACTTGTGGAAGTGTTCGGACTTCTCACACCATATTGTGGGGTACTTAAGCCCCTGGTGTATTGTCCGTACCGAAGTGTACGGTTGCAAGGCGTTATTAATGAACACATATATATAACAAGAATGCAATAATAGTCGTAATGTTATGCATTGTTTATTCAAAAGGGTGCGTTAAAGTAGAATGATACAGATAGTGCGATAAGCAAAAAGTAGGACTATGTCCCTTCCAAGGGCAAGCTGAGGAATAGTATTAAAGCAAATATTTCACTCGTTATCGTAATCCACCTGGGAATTCCGTGGTGTGACGTAGCTTTCTGCCTCCTTGGTTGCTGCATCATGTGTTCGGCAATCATGCTGTCGGACAGGGTTTCCAAATATTAAAGTCCTGAAAAGAGAAAAATAACGAAGTGGGAAGCCCCTAGTGTGGTTTAAGCCGCGTCTTGGGGCGTGCCGTAGTTGTGCCCCCCTCCCCACCTGTGCCCATGGTATTTTTAATGCGTAATTATGTACGCGTGGCACGGATTTCGCTATTTGGCTGGGACTGGGGTGGGGGCCGCATTGCTACGCGAGCTCAGATCGTGCCAGGCAGTCTAGTTGCCGATTACTCCGAGCGTGCTTGAAGGTGTCCGGGTCTTGAAACGCCGAACTGGTGGATTTCCTTGAGAGGCTGCTTTGCGCTTCTGGTGCGAGGGCCGCAGTGTGCTCCTCCGTTCGGAGAGAGCGCTCTGTGTTTCCATTAACTGTAATAACCCCACGAGGTCCTGGCATCTTGAGCTTGAGGTATGCATAATGCGGTACCACGTTGAATCTCGCAAATGCAGTTCGCCCGAGCAGTGCATGATAACCACTTCGGAACGGGACTATATCGAAGATTAATTCCTCGCTTCAGAAGTTATCCGGGGATCCTAAGACCACTTCCAGTGTAATTGAGACTGTGCAATGGGACTCTACACCTGGAATGATGCCTTTAAAGGTCGTTTTTGTGGGTTTGATCCTTGAGGGGTCTATACCCATTTTGCGCACTGTGTCCTGATAAAACAGGTTCAGGCTGCTGCCGCCATCCATAAGGACTCGAGTGAGGTGAAATCCATCAATGATTGGGTCTAGGACCAGTGCGGTGAATCCGCCATGATGGATACTAGTGGGGTGGTCCCTGCGATCGAAGGTGATCGGACAGGAGGACCATGGGTTGAACTTTGGGGCGACTAGCTCCAACGCATATACATCCCTTAACGCACGCTTCCGCTCCCTCTTGGGGATGTGGGTTGCGTATATCATGTTCATCGTCCGCACTTGTGGGGGGGACCTCTTCTGTCCTCCGGTGTTTGGCTGCCGGGGCTCTTCCTCGTCATCGCTATGTGGCCCCTTATCTTTGTGTTCGGCAATTAACTTGCCGGCCTTCTTGAACACCCAACAATCCCTGTTGGTGTGGTTGGCTGGCTTGTCGGGGGTGCCGTGTATTTGACACGAGTGATCGAGTATACGTTCCAAACTGGACGGGCCCGGAGTGCTTCTTTTGAATGGCTTTTTCCGCTGGCCGGGTTTAGAGCCTTTGAATCCGGCATTGACTGTCGTATCTTCAGTATATTGTTGTTAATGCGGCGCTTATGTTTGTTGCGACGTGACCTGCTATTGCCGTCCTTGGTATCCGAAGTACCATGGTTCTTTGACATATTGTTACTGCGAGCCAGCCAGCTGTCTTCTCCCGCACAAAAGCGGGTCATGAGTGTCGTGAGGGCTGCCATAGATTTCAGCTTTTCCTGACCAAGGTGCCGGGCTAGCCACTCGTCGCGAATGTTGTGTTTGAAAGCAGCTAGGGCCTCTGCATCCGGACAGTCGACGATTTGATTTTTCTTTGTTAGGAACCGTGTCCAGAATTGCCTGGCCGATTCTTCTGGCTGCTGAATTATGTGGCTCAAGTCATCGGTGTCTGGTGGTTGCACATAAGTGCCCTGAAAGTTGTCGAGGAATGTGGCTTCCAGATCTTCCCAACAGCTAATGGACTCTGCTGGCAAGCTGTTAAGCCAAAGCCGCGCTGGTCCTTTGAGCTTTAGTGGGAGGTAATTGATGGCGTGTAAGTCATCGCCGCGGGCCATGTGGATGTGGAGGAGGAAATCCTCGATCCATACCGCAGGATCTGTTGTGCCGTCGTATGATTCAATATTTACGGGTTTGAAACCCTCTGGGATTTGATGATCCATTACCTCGTCTGTGAAGCATAGGGGGTGTGCGGCGCCTCTGTATTGGGCTATATCACGACGCAGCTCGAATGGGTCTTGCCCACTGTGTTCGGCCCGGCTGGATTGACTTTTACTGTATCCGGCGTGATGTTTATCGTCTCGCATAGTGGCGCGCCCTCGTGATCCGTAGATCGATCTTGCATGTTTTGCTTTGTCCTCCAATACGTCTTGCAGGTCTGGCGTATTTCCCCATGCCTTCTTATTTGAATGGCGCCGGGGTGCAGGCTGAGTTTTTGGCTGGAATGCCTCTCTATCATGGCCACGAGGTGGCCGATTAGCCGCGTCGTACGCTTCTTCTTCCAGTCGGGGTAGCAACCTGCATTTTGGGTAACTCTTGGAGGGGCGTTCGAGTTTATATTCCTCGGCCGCCAGGACTTCGGTCCATCTGTCAGTTAGCAGATCTTGATCAGCTTGAAGTTGCTGCTGCTTTTTCTTAAGGCTATTTGCCATGGCTATAAGCCAGCACTTGAAGCACTCTTGTTCAACGGGATCCTCTGGCACGACAAATTCGTCATCGCCGAGGCTTGCCTCATCTTCGGAGGGGGGTATGTAATTATCATCATCTGCCTCTCCATCTGCCGCTTTCTCAGGAGGGCTGCCTCCTCCATCCTCCTGCTCTAAATCTTGCTGGAGGGGATTGTTGTTGTCTTCGGCACTATCCGGAGTGTTATTATCTCCTGTGCCGGTATCACCACTTTTGCTTTGGAGGGACTTAGAGCGGCGCCGCTGACGTCGGCGCTTGGGTTGCTTCTTGGAGGGGTCATCCGCCGCTGTCCGGCGCCTTGTGGGCAGTGGTTCATCTTCGTATCCCGCATCGTCGTCCATACCGTCGATGTCTTTGGAGTCAAAGTCGAGCATGTCGATTAAGTCATCGACAGTGGCTACTAAGTGGGTGGTGGGCGGGCCACGAATTTCTTCGTCGTCCGCATCCCAATCCTGCCGGACATAGTTCGGCCAGGATCCTCCTGACAAGGAGAGAGACCTTAACGAGTTCTGTATGTCGCCAAAGGGCGAGTACTGAAAAATATCCGCGGAGGCAAACTCCATGATCGGAGCCCAATCGGATTCACTAGGAATGGGCGCCGGCGGTTCGGAGTCCGTAGCCGGAGAGAGATCCGGCAGTTTGTCAACACAGCTCTCGTACAGAGTAAGGTCGATATTCGGCTCGATCGCCGATGAGGGTAAGGCCTCCGTGGCGGGGTCCATCCACCCGTCCATGGACAGCGCAACTGGCTCCGAATTGAGGGTCGGAGCGGCTGCCGGTGCGATCTCCTGAACACTGTCTGATGGTAGAGCCAAATCATACTCAACTACTCATCATGACCACGTGACGCACAAGGCAGAGGCTCGAATCCGTCGAAGATCAAGTCTCCACGGACATCGGCCGTGTAGTTT
>NC_053023.1:122179476-122194537 GCF_003073215.2 Triticum urartu | reverse complement strand
GCTTCACTGTGAAGTTGACAGCCAGATTCGTAGAGATCGCCATGAGTGGGTAGACCAGTGAGCTCAATGATGTCAAAGGCTTTGGCTTCGTGATGAACGTTTCCTTCATCCACTCCAGGACCCAAGTCTTCGGATCTCTGTTATACCCGCGGATGTGAAGTGTGGCATAGAATTGGAGCAGCAACTCTTCATTCCAATGCTCTTGATCAGGTGACGAACGGCAGCAATCCAACCTCTTTGAAGCAATCCAGAGCTTCTTCCAGGGCAGACCAGCTATTGCTTCAATGTCAAGACGCTTGTGTGGGAAGATGCGACCTTGATTGTAAAGAATGCAGGAGTAATAGCTTCGCTGCGGATAGCTCCAGAACCGATCAGATGATATTCTTTCCCTTGAGTAGGGGTTCCTGGAGCTATTGAAGAAAGTGTTGTCTGCTTTGAAGCCATTGATATTGAAGGATCCAGGTGCTGATGCAGGACCTGGGAACCTGGGCAATCTTGGGATTGGCTTCTGTACCTGAGGCCTGTGCTCAACATGATAGTCGAACTGAGGACCCAGCAGGCGCAGGAACAGAAGCAGTGGGATCAGTGGCTTCGCTGACTTCTGGTGCTTTTGGGTTGGTGAGGGCTCCACATTAGCTTCAGCCATGACAGCGTCAGTGGCTTCATTGGTGTTGGTGGTGGCAGCCTCAAGATTTTCAACCTCCACTTGACGAGCTGGAGGGTCGGTCACAGTCACGTTCTCCTCGAGAACCGCTTCTTGGTGGGACAGGGGAGTAGCAGCTTGTGGGGCTTCTTCTTCATCGGCTGATGCAGCCGAATGTCTTCAGGCAGCTTAGCTTCAGACGCAAAGACTGGAGGCCTTGTCCTTTGCGAAGCCTGTGCAACACTGGCGACGCCTGTGGAGTTGGTGTGGCGGGCCTCAAAGTCTTTCTTCCTCTTGCGAGCGATCAGCCCATGAAGCATCCTGAGCAATTGGTGTCAGAGGACGACAATGCTGATTAGTTCGCTGTGCGTTAGCTTAGGCGATGATACCTGTTGGTGCTTGAGCTGAGAAAGGACTGCATCATCTTCAACATGGTCATGGTGACCAATGTCTTCAGCAGCGATGGGATCAGCTGGTGGAAAGTCTTCAGCTTCATGAGCCTCTGTGAAAGCAGGCTCATGGATTGTCAGTTGGCGTTCAGCGTCAGGACGAACCATGGAAATGGGTTCAACAATCAAGGGCTCTGTGTGAGCAGCCCATTCCTTCTTGGTCTTCCTCTTCCTCTTGGAGGGGGCAGTAGGAGAGGCTTCAGGATGTTTCCTCTTCCTGGCTTCAGCCTCAGCAGTCCTCGGCTTTTTCAGCTCTGAAGCGGTTGGCGGGGCCTTTGGCTTCGAGCCAGTCATGCGAGTTGGGAAGACAATGTGATCTGCTTCCTACCTTGGTGCGTCGGGTTCAGCCGTAGCGGGCTTCTTCTTCTTCTTCTTTGCAGCCATCCTGGGGTTGATGCCAGGACGCCCAAGGGCCTTGCGCTTCTCAGCCTCATTGTAGGCTTGCACACACCTGTCAGCCAGGACCTTCATGCGCTCACGAGAACCATGAGCTTCCGCACGTTTCTTGAGAAAGGCTTCCTTGAGCTCGTGCAGCATAATCTTGAAGTTCTTCACCTCTTGCACGCTGAGCTTGGCCATATGCTTCTTGAACTGAGATTTCTCAAAGTCAATCTTCTCCTTTAGTTCAATAATGCGTTGGGCCATAGCTAACTCTGAAGCAATGGCGCCATGGAAGGCGACACTGAGGCCAATGGGAAGTTGCAGATCGTCGAAGCTGATGTTGGGCGTGTCAAACCATTCATCAATGAAGTTACGGATGATTGCCACGTCAAAGAGAGGCAGATTATTGAAGATTTCTGCTTCTTCTTTGCTCTTGATCAGTTGCTCAAGAGCGTCATCTGCAAAATCTTCATCACTGGACAGATCAATGGCATCGTCGCGCAGAATGGCAGCAGCTGTCAGCTCTTGGCCGATGTGTGGCAGAGGCATCTTGACCTTCTGGGGCTTGGAGACGTGTGACAAATCTTCAGACTGCACACTGTCTTCAGGAGGTGCAGTTGCCAATGGCTTCGCTCGTGAGATTTTTGGTGCAGAGGCAGGCCTGGAAGCTTTTGGCTGCTTCAGTTTCTTTGGCTTCGGTGCTGCAGGCGCTTCATCTGAGTTAGCGTCATCTGCAGGCTCATTTACGGTAGTCCCTTGAACCACTATATGGGTGATGAGACCTTCAAGGTTGTAGAAGGGCCCAAGAAGATTGGGTTCAGCTTCGCGAGTTCCATCGGCACGGGGAGCAGAGGGACCAGGGTTGAAATCTAATCCCAAAGACTTCTTGTTCTGCTTCGCTGAGTTCTGGGCAAACTGGAAGTTGCGCTTAAACAGATTGTCGTCACGACACCATAGCAGTGATGATGGGTTAGCATCCGCAGGCTGTGGTCCATGGACCATGCAGGGATAGAAGCCTTGTTCAATGGCTTTCATCTCTGGTCCTGGGTTGAAGATTTTTGTAGAGGATGTCTCCCCATGGTCGCTTGATGGCATTCTTTTCAGCATATTCCTTTGTCACAAATCTGTACTTGAACCACTGTTCTGCCCAATAGCGTCGAATCCATTGGATTCGTGTCTTGCGCTGATTGTAATCCTCTTCAGGATCTGTCTTGTACAGCTCTGAGAGGTCATCGGGCAGATCTCTTGATGTTTCTCCTCGACGCTTTCTGCCACCCTTCCTTGCTGATTTCTCTGAAGCCATGAACTTTAAACTGAAAGGCTTCAATACGTTCAAAGGCTTCAAAGGCTTTCGCTTGCTGGACAACAGGAACTGGCTTCGGGAGAATTTATGTGATACTGTAAGAATTCTGCAAATGAATGCAGACTATGAGAACCAAGGGATTCTCCCACGGACATGTACCTGTGACAGCATTAAGGTGCGAGGGAAGGGGAAGAGGTCATATGCATTCTCAGAAGATTTTGAAGATAAATCAGTTTAGAAGACATGACCTCATCGTGCGAAGACATTCACTCATAGATAAGGAGTTGGTTCCAGATTTGTACGAATCACACGGATCAGTACAAGTGAGGAATCTAACTACTTTGTGAAGCATAAGTGAATATACTAGGCATGTTATGAGATGCAGTATGAAAGAGATCCAACTTGTGTGAATAGAAACTGCTTGTGGTAGAAAGTGATAAAGCTATAGGATCAAAGGGGCTGTAAAAAGGAAGTTTTATTTACCACACGAAGAACTGCTAGACGGAGTGGAAGAGGAGGCCGAGCAGTTCGATCTTCGTGCCCTAACTTGGCGACGGAGGACACCTACAGCGACGGCGGAGAAGACGATGTCCGCGGTCGGCGTGAAGACGGCGTCGGAGAGGTTGCGGCAGCGAAGCGCTCGTCGCCGGCGTCGTCGAGGGCTAGGTGGCGCTAGGGTTCGTGCGAGAGTGGAAGAAGAGATAATGACTGCTGTGAGGTGTGTATTTATAGGTACAGGGGCGGCACTGCGTTATTACACAGGTGCCCCTGGCGATTCACATCTGAGGGAACACGTGGCTGTCATGCAGCATATCGGGGGTTGTTCCACGTCCCACGCACGCCTGGATTGTCGGGTGGTCGTTCCCACTTCTCCGGGTTTCAGGTGAAGGAATGAGCATTGAAAACGGACTTAATGTTTGTCTCTGTATCTTCTGCTGACAAGGACGCAGAGAAGACATTCGACAGTTTCAATAGAATGCATATGATTTGGAGAGATAGAGTTTGAGATAGAAAGCACAGAGAGGTTAGGGTCCGATCACATTCACTTAGTTCAAAAGATTCAACAAGAAGACATAGCTATAAGTGAATGCTGTAGAGGACAGAACACTAGTATATATATATTCAACATAGTGAAGATAATCATGAAGACATGTTGAGATTGAAGCCAAACCAAATGTGAAGACATAGCAAGGTAACGCCATGAGTGAAACACTTCAAAATAGAACATTTGGTGGTGGCGTTACCCACCGTATAGGAAGTATTAGACCCAGACACGGCGCACAATTATCGTGGCGCTCCGAAGTCAAATTCCACATTAATGTATTCACACTTAGAATGTATGTCTTCATTGATTGAAGATATACTTACTTCGTGTGTTGCACATCTAAGTCATCAATATGCATAAGTGTTAGGATGTGTGCCTGATCACAGGACATTTGAGGATTCCAAGATATTTAGCTCACACCGTAACTTGCAAAATCTCTTCTCATCCAAGGGCTTGGTGAAGATATCTGCCAATTGCTCTTCAGTGTTGACGTGTATGATATCAATATCTTCCTCAACATGATCTCTGAGAAAGTGATGACGAATTTCAATGTGCTTTGTCTTCGAGTGCTGAACTGGGTTGTTGGCAATCTTGATGGCGCTTTCGTTGTCGCAGTAGAGTGGCACTTGCTTCAGATGAATGCCATAGTCCTTGAGTGTTTGCTTCATCCACAGAAGCTGAGCGCAGCAAGATCCAGCAGCAATGTATTCAGATTCAGCAGTGGAGAGAGATACACAGTTCTGCTTCTTTGAAGACCAACATACAAGTGATCGTCCCAGAAAATGACATGTGCCTGATGTAGACTTGCGATCCACTTGTCACCAGCATAATCAGCATCCGAGAATCCAACCAGATCAAACTCTGAGCCCTTTGGATACCATAATCCTAGAGTTGGGGTGTGAGCCAAATATCGAAGAATTCGCTTCACAGCTAAGTGATGCGACTCCTTTGGTGCCGCTTGAAATCGAGCACACATGCAAACACTAAGCATAATATCTGGCCTAGATGCACATAGATAAAGTAAAGAACCAATCATGGAGCGGTATACCTTTTGATCGAACTCTTTACCATTGTCGTCAGGACCCAGATGATGCTTGGCTGGCATTGGCGTCGTGAAGCCTTTGCAGTCTTGCATACCGAACTTCTTCAGGCAATCTTTGAGATACTTCTCTTGAGATATGAAGATGCCGTTGCGTTGCTGTCGTATTTGAAGACCGAGGAAGAACTTCAGCTCTCCCATCATGGACATCTGATATTGCTCTTGCATCATATATCCAAACTCTTCACTGTACTTCTGATTGGTGCAGCCGAAGATAATGTCATCCACATATATTTGGCACACAAACAGTTCACCATCATATGTCTTCGTGAAGAGAGTGGGGTCTAGGGAACCAGGTATGAAGCCTTTGCTCTTCAGGAAGTATTTGAGTGTGTCATACCAGGCCCGAGGGGCTTGTTTGAGGCCATACAGTGCCTTGTTGAGCTTGTATACCATGTCAGGATGTTTTGGATCTTCAAAGCCAGGCGGTTGTGCAACATACACTTCTTCTTCAATCTTGCCATTGAGAAAGGCACTCTTCACATCCATTTGATATAGAAGTATGTTATGATGATTTGCATAGGCCAGCAGTATGCGTATGGCTTCAAGTCTAGCCACAGGAGCAAATGTTTCATCGAAGTCAATGCCTTCCACTTGAGTATATCCTTGAGCAACGAGACGAGCTTTGTTTCTGACAACTTGACCATGCTCATCTTGCTTGTTGCGGTATATCCATTTGGTGCCAATTATGTTGTGCTTCCGAGGATCAGGACGCTTAACCAGTTCCCATACATTATTCAGCTCAAACTGTTGAAGCTCTTCTTGCATAGCTTGAATCCATTCAGGTTCCATGAAGGCTTCTTCAACTTTCTTGGGTTCTGTTATTGAGACGAATGCAAAGTGCCCACAGAAATTTGCCAGCTGGGTTGCCCTTGAACGAGTGAGCGGACCAGGTGCATTGATGCTATCAATTATTCTCTCGATCTGCACTTCATTGGCAACACGAGGATGTACAGGGCGAAGATTTTGCTCTTGCTGATCATTGTCGTTGTTAGAGGGATTGTCTTCAGGCTGAGCATTGTCTTCAGGTTGATCAGGTGCGGAGATGATAAGTTCCTCTTCAGGTTGAGCTTCAGAGGGTATGATTTCTCCAGTTCCCATTAGCTTGATTGATTCGCTGGATGGAACTTCATCTAGCACATTTGGCAGGTGTTCTCTTTGTGAACCGTTAGTCTCATCAAATCGCACATCCACTGTTTCAACCACTTTATAATGAAAGAGATTGAAGACTCTGTAGGAGTGCGAATCCTTTCCATATCCAAGCATAAAACCCTCATGTGCTTTTGGTGCAAATTTTGAAGTGTGATGTGGATCCTTGATCCAGCACCTGGCGCCAAATACTCTGAAGTAACTGACATTTGGCTTCTTGCCAGTAAGGAGCTCATAAGATGTCTTGTTCAGAAGCTTGTGAAGATAAACACGATTGATTGTATGGCATGCAGTATCAATGGCTTCAGGCCAGAATTTTCTTGGAGTCTTGTATTCATCTAGCATCGTTCTGGCCATCTCAATGAGTGTTCTGTTCTTGCGTTCGACGACGCCATTCTGCTGTGGCGTGTACGGAGCTGAGAATTCATGTGTGATGCCCAAGAGTATCAAGATATGTATCAAGGCCAGTGTTCTTGAATTCAGTGCCATTGTCACTTCTAATGTGCTTTATCTTGCGCCATAGTTGTTCATTGCTCGATTGGCGAAGCGTCTGAAGACATCCTGCACTTCAGTCTTGTAGAGGATTATGTGCACCCAAGTATATCTAGAATAATCATCAACAATGACAAAGCCATAGAGACAAGCAGTAGTAGTAAGAGTTGAGTAATGAGTGGGACCGAAAAGATCCATGTGGAGCAGTTCGAAGGTCGAGTAGTTTGTCATGATTGTCTTTGAGGGATGTTTGGCCCTCGTCATCTTTCCTGCTTCACAGGCACCGCATAAGTGATCTTTCTTGAACTTGACGCCCTCGATGCCTATGACATGCTTCTTCTTTGCAAGGGTGTGAGGTTCCTCATGCCAGCATGCCCTAGCCTCCGATGCCAGAGCCAGCATTCTGAAGCTTTTGCTAGAAGACATACGGCAAGCTGTGGTCCTGCTGAGAAATCTACCACGTACAAATCATCTTTCCGATACCCTTCAAACACTAGAGACTTGTCAGATTCCATTAGAACAAGGCAACGATATTTTCCAAATATTACGATCATGTTAAATCGCAAAGCATTGAGACAGACATTAAGTTGAAGCCAAGGGATTCAACAAGCATGACTTTATCCATGTGTTGATCCTTTGAGATTGCAACTCTACCTAGACCCAATACCTTACTTTTACCAGTGTCAGCAAATGTGATGTGACTCTGTCAGATGGACGTAAGGTTGAGTCCATAAGAAGGCTTCTTTTGCCAGTCATGTGATTTGTACACCCACTATCAATAATCCATTCTGAAGATGCTGGTGTCGTACCCTACAGTGCAGTTAGGGGGATAGGCTTCACGAAGAGAATTGTGAAGCAAAAACATTTGACGAACCAGTGGGTTATGAAAGCTTAGATCCAGATTAGGACTAATAGGGAGAGTAGCAAGCGATTCAGGAACGAAGTACATAGTAAGACCATTCGGGCATTTGATCTTGCGCCCTACAAGATGTTTAAGGTCCCCAGCAATAGCGTCAGACGATTTTGGTTTTCTGCTGGAGACCTTTCCCTGCAAAAGAGAGTTAAGCTTTCTTAGCCACCCACATCTTCAAGGGTGGCTTAGAAGCAATAAGTCTAAGTGCAGCATCTGAGAACTTTGGCTTTGGAGCCCTAGCAAAAGTCTTGCAGGCGGACAATAGTACTCATAAGAATAAGCAGAATAGTTCTTGGGTCTTATGAACATGGCGGTTCGATGAACCGCGCTCATATTCATAGGCCTGAGTATGGTTTCCCTGCAAAACATTTGCGTTAGTGCGACTCAGGTGAGTCCTCTGTCTGTATGAAGCCTTTGGGCCGTATGAAGCCTGTGGTCTGGGGTTAGTCTTCTTCATCTGTGGTGTCATGACGACATTCACAGGAAGATTTTCCAAACACCTTTTGGGCACCCAGATCTTCTTCATAGGCGGTCCATTCCTGCAGTTAGTACCAATGTACCTGGCAAACACTTCACCATTCTGATTCTTAAATAAGTTTATAGTTTGCATCAAGGGATTCATCAATGACAATGGGGTTAGCACAAGTGAAGCCAGATAGATTGGATGGATCTGCTGAAGGTTCCTTTGCAGCAACCCATGTGGTTTTGGGGTACTGCTCAAGTTTCCAGTAAGAGCCATCAGCATTCATTTTCCTTACGAACCCAATACCCTCTTTCCTCGGGTTTCGGTTCAGAATCTGCTTTTTGAGGACATCACATAGTGTCTGATGCCCTTTAAGACTTTTGTACATCCCTGTTTCAAGCAATGTCTTCAACCTAGCATTCTCATCAGCAATAGCAGTGGTATCCTCAGCAGAGGGGTTAGTTCCCACATCAACAGTTGAAGATATTGCAACAGTAGCAGCAGTAGAACATTCAGCAACAGAAGTAGCATTATCACGCTCAATGCATTTAAGACATGGTGGTTCAAATCCTTCCTGAGCGGAACTGATCTGTTTGGCGCGAAGTGACTCATTTTCCTTTTGAAGATCTTCATGAGCCGCTCTCAATTTCTCAAGATCTTGCTTCCTTTGAAGATAATCATAGGAAAGCTTTTCATGAGTTGTTGAGAGCGTTTCATGACGACTTTCAAGTTCCTCATACTTAACATGAAGATTTTTTATGTCTTCAATTAAGGACTCAGATCGAGTCATTTCAGCGCCCCAACAGATCATCGCTTTTGTCTAACAGTTTTTGAATATGTTCCATGGCTTTTCTGTTGTTCAGTTGCAATTTTAGCAAGTGTTTTGTAGCTGGGTTTTGAACCACAATCAGAGTCATCGTCACTAGATGTTTGATAGTGAGTAGTGCGTGTGTTTACCTTGGCACCGGTGCCATGAAGCAGTAGGTAGGAGCAGGAGTAGTCCTTGTCATTTGCATCGGTGTCGGTGGTGAAGTCATTGTCTTCAGTGTTGAAGATTGGCAATAATGTTGTAGGAGTCTTGCAACGCCAGAATCGGACTCCTCCTCAGACTCCACCTCCGCCTCCTCAGAAGCGGACTCCTCCTCTGAATCCATTTCCTTGCCAACAAACGCACGTGCCTTGCCAGATGATCTCTTCTTGTGTGATGAAGACTTTGAGGAAGACTTGGAAGAAGACTTTGAGTATTTCTTCTTCTTCTTGTCGTTAGAGTCATATTCCTTGCTCTTCTTCTTCTTTTTGTTCTCATTGTCCCACTGCGAACACTCAGAGATGAAGTGGCCAGGTTTCTTGCACTTGTGACATGTTTTCTTCTTGTAGTCATGAGCAGAAGCTTCATCATTCCTTGAGCTTGATCGTGAAGACTTTCTGAAACCTTTCTTCTTGGTGAATTTTTGGAACTTCTTCACAAGCATAGCAAGTTCCCTTCCAATGTCTTCAGGATCATCAGAACCGCTGTCAGATTCTTCTTCAGATGAGGAGACAGCTTTTGCCTTCAAGGCATGAGTTCGCCCATAGTTTGGACCGTAGATATCTCTTTTCTCAGAAAGCTGAAACTCATGTGTGTTGAGCCTCTCAAGTATGTCAGACGGATCGAGTGTCTTGAAATCAGGACGTTCTTGAATCATTAGGGCTAGGGTGTTAAACGAACTGTCAAGTGATCTTAGTAGTGTCTTGATGACTTCATGCTTGGTAATCTCAGTAGCGCCGAGGGCTTGAAGCTCATTTGTGATGTCAGTGAGTCGATCAAACGTGAGCTGGACATTCTCATTGTCATTTCGCTTGAAGCGGTTGAAGAGGTTGCGAAGAACACTGATTCTCTGATATCTCTGGGTTGAGACGCCTTCGTTGACCTTGGAGAGCCAGTCCCAGACTAGCTTAGATGTTTCCAAAGCACTCACACGGCCATACTGTCCTTTGGTCAGATGACCACAGATGATATTCTTGGCAGCAGAGTCCAGTTGAACGAACTTCTTGACATCAGCAGCAGTGACACCTTCTCCAGCCTTGGGAACGCCGTTCTTGACGACATACCATAGGTCGACGTCAATGGCTTCAAGATGCATGTGCATCTTATTCTTCCAGTAGGGATATTCAGTTCCATCGAAGACGGGGCACGCAGCAGAGACTTTAATTATCCCTGCAGTCGACATAGCTAAAACTCCAGGTGGTTAAACCGAATCACACAGAACAAGGGAGTACCTAGCTTTGATACCAATTGAAAGTGCGTTATATCGACTAGAGGGGGGGTGAATAGGCGATTTTTATGAAAGTCTTCAAAACGTGGAAGTTTCGAAGACAAACGATAGAACTCAACCTATTACCATGCAGCGGAAGGTAGACTACACTAGGCAAACCATAGTCAAGTATTCAATGGAGTGAAAGCACAATGACTAATAGCAGCAAATGTAGTAAGGATCAGGTAGGAAGATATTATGAAGCCAAACAGAACGCGCAGTCACTCGGTGAAGACAAAAGATAGAGCAATCATACAATGACTTCACAAGGAGTAACAATAAGTAAAGGGAAGGGAAGGATGAAACCAGTGACTCGTTGAAGACAATGATTTGTTGGACCAGTTCCAGTTGCTGTGACAACTGTACGTCTCGTTGGGGCGACTAGGTATTTAAACCTTAGGACACACAGTCCCGGACACCCATTCCTGAACACGCAGCTCAGGACACCCAGTCCTCACCGTATTCCCCTTGAGCTAAGGTCACACAGACCTCGCCCAATCACTCTGGTAAGTCTCCAAGGTAGACTCCCAAACCTTCACAGACTTCGTTCACCGGCGATCCACAATGACTCTTGGATGCTCAGAACGCGACGCCTAACCGGCTGGAGGATTCACAGTCCTCAAGTGTAATAAGTCTTCAGATCACACAGACAAGAAAACTTAAGTGATGCCTAACACTCTTTGGCTCTGGGTGGTTAGGGCTTTATCCTCGCAAGGAATTCTCTCTCAAAGGCTTCGAGGTGGGTTGCTCTCAAACGACAAAAGCCGTACTCTAACTCTGAGCAGCCAACCGTTTGTGGTTGTAGGGGGTGGGCTATTTATAGCCACTAGGCAACCCGACCTGATTTGTCTGAAATGACCCTGGGTCACTAAGGAACTGACACGTGTTCCAACGGTCAGATTTCAAACTCACACGGCAACTTTACTTGGGCTACAAGCAAAGCTGACTTGTCCGACTCTGGACAAGATTCGCTCTCATAGTCTTCATTCGAAGACATAGGTTTTGGTTAAGCATCACTTCAGTCATTCTGACTGGTTCACTTGGACCCCACTTAACAGTACGGTGGTTCCTATGACTCAACAAAGAAGAAAAAGAACTACGAAAGATCTAAGTCTTCGAGCTCCATAGGCTTCATGCGATGTCTTCTCTTGTCATAGTCTTCAATGTGAATATCTTCATATACCACCTTTGACATCAATGTCTTCATACATTTTTAGGGGTCATCTCTGGTAGGAAAACCGAATCAATGAGGGACTTCTACCTGTGTTGTCCTGCAATTCTCACAAACACATTAGTCCCTCAACTAAGTTTGTCGTCAATACTCCAAAACCAACTAGGGGTGGCACTAGATGCACTTACACCGTTATATCGGCTAAGGTAGCACTAGGAGAACTACTGCGATTGTGCCCAGTTGAGCTGGGCTAAGCACCTCAGTAGAGAAAGCTAAAACTGACCGTCATGATGAGGCAAGAGCTGGTCGCTGTTCGAGAGGTTTTTGAGTCCCTAAAGACTTATGCCGCTTAGAGCGAGGAGTCGGCTTTGTACGGCCTAGGCGTGGATAGCGCCCCGAACTCGGTCTTCTGAACACTAGGGGCTTCGCCGAAATTTAAAATTATATAATTCTAGGGCTAAGTGAGAGTGTTCAAGCACTATAGTCTGATTGCCTTGTTCGTTGTGTTGAGCGCCTCCCTCGAAGGACCCAAGAATGGGAAAAAGAGCGCTCATGTTTATCCCGAACACCCCAGCACTCGTGCCATGGGGGCAGAAGCCGACGACTCGCCATCTCTCAAATTTGATAAACGGCCGCACAGAAGGTAATATTTTAAATTCAAAAAGCATTGCTTAGCGCACATGAACAAGTTTTCAGTGCACAGGACAAAATGAGCGAGTTCACTGAAAAATTACATTCATGGAACATTCATCCGCCACAAGGCGGGCACCCTTCAGAACGCCCTCATAATACATCTCGGGCTTGCGATGCTCCTTGCCCGGCGGTGGCCCATCCTTCACAAGCTTCTCAGCATCCAGCTTGCCCCAGTGCACCTTCGCATGGGCAAGCGCCCTACGGGCACCCTCAATGCATACGGAGCGCTTGATGACTTCGAGCCTTGGACAGGCCTCCACCAGCCGCCTAACCAGCCCGAAGTAGCTCCCAGGCATGGCCTCTCCAGGCCACAGCCGGACTATGAGGCCCTTCATGGCCTGTTCGGCCATCTTATGGAGCTCGACCAGCTGTTTCAGCTGGTCGCTTAAGGGCACCGGGTGTTCGGCCTCAGCATACTGAGACCAGAACACCTTCTCCGTCGAGCTTCCCTCCTCGGCGCGGTAGAAGGCGGCGGCATCCGACACGCTACGGGGAAAGTCTGCGAATGCTCCTGGGGAGCTCCGGATTCGGGTAAGTGACAAGTAATTCACTTTTACGTGCTTGCTTTGCATAAAGAATGCCTTACCCGCTGCTATCTTTTTTATTGCCTCAACCTCCTGGAGGGCTTTCTGGGCTTCGGCCTTGGCAGACTTAGCATCTTCAATGGCCGCCACGAGCTCAGACTCTCGCGTCTTCGAGTCAAGCTCCAAACTCTCATGTTTTTTCATGAGAGCCTGGAGCTCTTGCCGCACCTCGCCAACCTGCGTCTCATGCTTCTCCCGCTCGGTGCGCTCCGTGGCCGCCCTCTTTTCGGCCTCAGACAGCGCTTGCTTAAGTGTTGCCACCTCAGTTGTGGCCCCTACAATAGCCGCGTTAATCCTGTCACTTTTTGTAATTGCACCTTTCACATCTTACAATAAGGTATTTCTTACCTTCCTTCTCCTCGGGCTGCTGCTTGGCTAGGCCGAGCTCTTGCTCGGACCGCTCGAGGTTCTGCTTCAGCGTATCCACCTCCGCAGTCAGTGCGGCGGAGGCCAGCAGCAAAGCCTGCATACGCATATTGACTTGATTATGTTAGACTCCTACGATTATTAGATCCTCTATTCGGCTTTTCTTTCTGAACACCGAACAGAGCATCAGGGGCTACTGTCTATGTGGTAATATCTTTACATATTCTTTACTTACCTCAAAGCCTGTTAGAAGGCTGGCACAGGCTTCAGTCAGTCCGCTCTTGGCGGACCGAACCATCTGGATCACCACGCTCATAACAGTGCGGTGCTCCTCGTCGATGGAGGCGCTGTTAAGCGTCTCCAGCAAATTGTCCGGTGCCTCCGGTTGGACGGAGGTCACCGGCTCGATAGGCTTGCTCCTCTTGGAAGGAGGCTGCCTACCGGAGTTCGGAACCGTTGAAGGTTCCGGCACGGTGTCCGGCTCAAGGCCGGACTTGGAGCCCTTGGGGGTTCTATCCCCTTTACGCCTGGAGTTCGGGAGGTTGCCTTGCGGCGCCTCCAGGACCACCTCCTCCTGGCTTGGAACCTGTTGGGACGCCACCTCAGCACCGTCCGTAGGGTGGGGGGAGGAAGCCGTCGGAAGCGAATTCACATCCGACGAGTCCAGGGAGCTGCTGGACGACTCGTCGAGCCTGGCCTTGGGCGGACTGCACAATCATGTTCGACATAAGGAAAAGCTGTGCAATGTGGGAATACTATGAATCACTCTGGTATCCGTATACTTACGATTTCGCCAGGGGCTTGGCCCTGTGCGGCCACTCCTCTTCGCCGTTGTCGGCGTTGGTGGAGTAGTCCGGAGGAGGGGTCTTCCCCCTCTTGGACCCTTCGGCCTCCCCGGTTGGGGCGGCCTTCCTTTTCTTCCCTCCCCCACTGGGGGGGAGAGGTCTCTTCTTCCTCCTCCTCGTCTTCATGGGAGGAGTGCGCCTTGGAGTCATCGGATGGTGAATCCGACACCTCCTGGCGCCGGGCACTCTTTCGAGTCCCCGTGGCCTTCTTCTTGGCCTTCTTCTCCGGCACCACGTAAGGTGCCGGGACCAGCAGCTTCGCCAAGCGAGCGTCCGCTGGGCCTTCGGGCAAAGGAGCCGGACAGTTGATCTGTCCGGACGTCTCCTGCCAATCCTGTCAAAGGTAAGGGAACTTAGATCCCGCATGGAGTCAAACTATGAAAAACTAAATACCCTATAAAAGGTGAAAACAGCTTACCACACGAGCGTACACTGCATGCTGAATCCGCGATCCTCGGTAGCGGATGCGGGGGCCTCGGCGCCCTTGAAAAGCACCTTCCAGGCATCTTCGTATGTCGTGTCGAAGAGCCTGCTCAGAGTTTGGTGCCGCGCCGGGTCCAACTCCCACAGGTTGAAACCCGTTGTTGACACGGGAGGATCCGACGGATGAGCATAACCTGGACTACGTTGACAAGTTTGAGATTCCTGTCCACTAGGGTTTGGACGCATGTTTGGAGTCCAGTCAGCTCTCCTTTTTTACCCCACGACAGGCCCGTCTCTTTCCAGGAGGCGAGCCGCGTAGGGGGTCCGGATCGGAACTCGGGGGCTGCGACCCATTCAGGGTCGCGCGGCTTAGTGATGTAAAACCACCCCGACTGACACCCCTTTAGGGACTCCACGAAGGAGCCCTCGAACCATAGGACGTTGGGCATCTTGCTCACCATGGCGCCTCCGCACTCTGCTTGGGTGTCGCGCACCACCTTCGGCTTGACATTGAAAGTCTTGAGCCATAGGCCGAAATGGGGGCGGATGCGGAAGAAAGCCTCGCACACGACGATAAACGCCGAGATGTTGAGGACAAAATTCGGGGCCAGATCATGGAAATCCAGGCCATAGTAGAACATGAGCCCTCGGACAAATGGGTGGAGAGGGAAGCCCAGTCCGCGGAGGAAATGGGGGAGGAACACCACCCTCTCATGGGGCCTAGGGGTGGGATGATCTCTCTCCTGGT
>NC_053023.1:122165053-122178476 GCF_003073215.2 Triticum urartu | reverse complement strand
CGGGAGCGCTTTACATCATATAAGAGTTTGTCCAGGCTTGTCCTTTGCTACAAAAGGATTGGGCCACCTTGCTGCACTTTATTTACTTTTGTTACTTGTTGCTCGTTACAAATTATCCTATCACAAAACATATCTGTTACCACTTATTTCAGTACTTGCAGAGAATACCTTGCTGGAAAACCGCTTATCATTTCCTTCTGCTCCTCGTTGGGTTCGACACTCTTACTTATCGAAAGGACTACGATAGATCCCCTATACTTGTGGGTCATAAGCAACCTCTTTGGTGGCGCCGAGTAGGCCTCGGCTTTGTCCGAGAAGTCGGTGAGGATGTTGCAGTTCCAGTGGAGCAGGTTAAGCGGCTGTGGGGATGGAGCAGCCGTGATAGACGAGGCGATCGTTCGGAGCAGCTCCTTGGAGGTGGAGGACGGGGCGGCTGAACCGGAGGGACGACGAGATGGACGAACGGATCCTCATCCGGGGAGGTGGACGAGGGACGTCGAGCTGTTGCGGTGGACGACGTTCGTCGGGGAAGAGGCTCCGGCTGGGCAGCGGTGAGGTGGCGGACGGAGGAGGGTGGGGTTTCGCGGCTGGAGCGGAGAGGTTATGGCGGCCTGGGATTTCGAATGGCAAAAAGGAGGCGATGGGAGGGGGTGAACCATGACTTAGGGACGCGCTTGTCCAAAATGTAGGGTGTGTTACAAAAGTACCCCCACCGATTTGAACTAGCGGCCCTTTCGGCTCAGGGTTAGAAGGGGGATTTCGCGTGTCGGGATTTGGCAGCTGGAGGGAGTTTTCGCGCGCGTTGTAATTTCGGGATAGCAAGGCGCGGGTTGTGAAGGCGCCAGTTTTGGGAGCACGATATCTGAATTTTCGGGATATAACAAGGCGGGTTGAATTTTAGGGACAAGCCTAATGTGTAATATTGTACTTGTACGTACCAAATCAATTCGCACTTCCCTCAACCAAAAAGAAAAAAAAAATAAAACTATTCACACCACACAAAGAGAGAGTCTTGCCCCGTTTTACTATAAAAATGCTATTTAAAGCTACTCATACCAACAATTTAGTGCAATTAAATGCTATTCGGTAGTATGAATCCATGTTATGTCCAATTAAATTTTTTCGCTTGCTGTATAATGCATGTAACCTACTCATACCAACATTTTAGTGCATTCCAAATGTCTATACTACCGCTGCAATTCGAACTGAATTTGAATTCGTTTCTCTATTTCAATAACAATCTACAATCATGATTGTTGCCAACTTCAACCATCATTCGTGTATTACCTTAATAACACACCACATGATTACTATAGAGATAGATATGAACTATGTGTACTACATGAACTCGAATTCTATTTTTTGAATACACTTGATGTTGATTCCAAATAATAGTACATTTGATGTACTAACTATATATTCATAATCTAAACCATGTTCCATACGTGTACACCGTGTTTATCACACATAGTATAGTGCCCCGCCCCCTACATTATGACAAGTATTTAGACCTGAGCTGCAAAAGCCACACATTAGCCCAAATTATGATCAATGTTCTATATGTTATACGTAGTACTAGCAAGATGCCCATGCGTTCCACAGAACATCAACATGATCAAGGGGAGGCCTAATTTGCAAATATGGAGAGGGGTGTGGGTATCTTTTTTCAAAATTGCCATAGTTTCCTTCCTATCCGTCAGATATAAATCGGACGGCCTATATTGCAGGATGGCACCATCATCAACAAACTCCGTTTTATAAGAGTAGAGATAAAATATATTATATGTAGTATAACATGTTCATAACCACACCATGTGTATCGCCGTTATATATATATATATATATATATATTCACACATGCGTCGGTTTAAACCACTATGATAAATTCTTCAAATATCCGAATTCGCTTTTTATAATGAAGTATGATCCTCTATTCGTCTTTTACACCCACACAATCCTCTTATCTTTGTAGCTAGCTAGCGCTAACTTTCTCTCGTGGATGCAGAAGCCCGTATCCCTCTAACCCTCCCTCAGCATTCTCTAGCTCCATCGCGCAAATTCGTCTTTTCACTTTAGGTCGTTCACCCATGGTGTGTGTAGGCCCCCCAGCTCCTTCTTTACACACACATCGATCGATATGCCTCTCTAGCCAGGTGTGCCTAGCACAAAACACAAGCTTCCCCTCTTCTCTTATCACCGTCCATGCCTCACTCCCACCACTCTTTTCATCGATCTCGTACTCCACACTTCTCCCCCTCGATATAGTATGACTCTCGCACCACCTCCTAGATGCATCCCTCTCTCTCTCTATCCTTCTCCCCGTGCCTCATTTGCTTCTAACACACACATGCATGTATACCGATCGATCTCCCAACATATACCTAGGTCGACTTTAACTATTCCCCCCCCCATCGATCGACGTACCTCACAAGTTATGTCTCTCCTTTCTCTAACAAAGGACGATTGATCTTCCTATGTAGTTATGTCTGCTTACCACATCCATATCGCCCCCCTCATCATTCATGCATGCCTCCTGACCCGTCTCTCACACGCACGTGCACAGACAGGCAGCCATCCCCTCTCTTATTGATATTGCAGGCGTGCCCTCCGGTTGTCTAGCAAGCCTATCCCACCATTTGTTAGAAGCAACTCCACTACCACCCCCTCCAACACTCTAGCTCTGTCTCTCTCCCAACCTTATTCCTCTCCTACACATATGCATGGATGCCGATCGATCTCCCTTAATACATGAGGTAGATCGATCTCCCTTAATACATGAGGTAGGCCTCTCTCCTCCTCCACACATATACCAGCCATTGTACCTCTATAGTTAATTAGGCCTCCCTCCCCCCACCACACACCGATAGTCGAGCGCTGTAGGTAGGTATCCATGCCACAGAGACAAACTGCAC
Source organism: Triticum urartu (assembly GCF_003073215.2). Taxonomy (NCBI): domain Eukaryota; kingdom Viridiplantae; phylum Streptophyta; class Magnoliopsida; order Poales; family Poaceae; genus Triticum; species Triticum urartu. The sequence continues at coordinate 122,175,564 of NC_053023.1, read as the reverse complement.
CTGTCCCTCTCACGTTCCAGTAGGCCAGCCACTCTATATCTTTGACGTGGGCACACACAAATTCGATGGCACTCTTTATCGATCGCGCGCCCACACACACATCATCCCTCTCTTCGATTCTATGGACACCTCAAGCCGATGATACCTCCACTCTCTTCTCGTGGATCGCCCCCTCTATATATATGATATATCCAGGACTCTATTTCACACACATTGCATATGTTACATTTTTTGATTGACCCCCCCCCAAAAAAACTCTCACGAACCCACACACTATATCTCTCTACGTTTGTATCTCTCTCACACAACCCCACGTAGGTGGTGTACGTATACAAGAAGAGAATAGGTGCACCATGCACGTACTCACGCTTCGTGCCCAGCCACACCCGCGCGGGTACACGGTGGAGCTCATTTCTGTACGAAATGGCAGCCCACGTGCTAATTTGAACGCGTGTAGCGGTTGTTTACCTACGGAGGTCGTGTACCACGCGTGCACGAAACAAAGTTCGACTTGATGCGTTGGCGCGTTATTTTTAAATAAAGTTATATCGCTCAATGGCACGTACACGAATATAAAACAATTTTTATGGAGAAAAAGGTAGTCCGCTCCACTATATACAATGGAGCCTGCCTGCCTGGTTTGTCTCTCTTAGAGTATCTCACACAAGGCTGCGGTGGCCTCTCTCTCTCTCTCACCGTTGGTCACTGATCCGGCCGCATCCCGTCCGCCGCGGAAAGGGAGGACGTGCATCGTTTCTCCGTTCGACGGGCGAGGCAGCACGTCCCGATCTGCGGCACTGTGTTCTCTCTGACCAAGCTCCGGCGTGGTAGGGCCTACGCCACCTGCTCGCTGCCGCAGTATGGGCAGATTCCGCCCGCCGCGCTCACCTAGTTACATCCCGACGACCTCCAGGTATCCCCTCCGGCCTTGCTCCACTGCCCGTCTTCCCACGTCGCTGCATGTGGATCTTCCATAGTTCTTTGCCCAAAACATAGCTCGTCCGACGTACTTTCCATATTGCAATCTCGTCCTCACACCGTTTTAGACAAACACAACCGTGTTGTTATCTTCCCTTAGGACAAGGAATATGCTTCTTTTTTGTCGTCGCATGTGTCATCAACTGTTATTGGCCAGTAATTGTTTCCTTTCTACCTCTTTTTTGCAAACAGGGCTATCCATTTCACCTCGTTGCTATTGCGACCTTTTGGTGAACTGCACAAATCACTTTTTTCTTAAGAGTGTTTTGTGCAGTCTGCCAAAATGTCACACGGGCAATGTCTCTACATTTCATTGCGACTGCACAAAGGGAGATTGGTTTTGCTCTATCCTCCTCATCCAACTCCGAGCCTAATCTTCTCCAACTAGTTAGTCTTAAGAGAGACTGCAAAGGTGACCGGCTTCTATTTGTGTGTTTATTGTTTCATCAGCAGTCCTCTATTATCGTAATCACACTTGATATCTTTGGAACAGGGACGCTCAGCTCTATTTTAGTGGAACTGCACAAAATGATCGGAATGTTGCATGCTCCAGACAGCTACTTTTTTTCCCAACATGCCTTGTTGATTTAGACAGAGCTGGGGGGACGTTGCTGCCAATGAAAGCATGGATCAATTTTAATTTAACACCTTCTCACAACTTTGTCTTCAGTTGTGATGTAAATATTAGCTCTGATTAGCAAGGAAGTTAGTTTTTTATTGTTTCCGAAAGAGCATCGATGGCAAGACACATGAAACAAAAGCTGAAAGCTCACACCATTGTACAATTTCATGTCGCTGAAAATTATTTGTATAGTACGTCAATTATGTAAACAAATGCTGGAAGCTTGATAGCATTGCCAGAAGCCTCTTCGGCATCCGGGTCCATGTGCCATGCACAAAATTATACTCCTTCGTTCCTAAATATTTGTCTTTTTACAAATTTCAAATGGGCATATTTTAGAGTGTAGATTCACTCATTTTGCTTCATATGTGTACTCCCTCCGTTCCTAAATATTTGTCTTTCTAGAGATTTCAACAAGTGACTACATACGGAGCAAAATGAGTGAATCTACACTCTAAAATATGTCTATATACATCCGTATGTAGTAGTCCATTTGAATCTCTAAAAAGACAAATATTTGAGTAGTCACTCGTTGAAATCTCTAGAAAGACAAATACTCCGGAGTATATTTAAGAACCGAGGGGGTAGTGCACAGCCGCATGGGAGACTCAGACCGGTCGTTGCGCCGCATTAATAGTGAGTAATGAGCAGTCAAATCATAAGCCCCACCTTTCCCACTATAAGTTGCTCGAAGAAGCAACCATCAATACGCTCTTCTTTGAATCCGCTCATACTACTCCATCCGTCACTGTTTATACCAACGACTGATTTAATAGAGCGCGCTTCAGAAAAAGAGAAAATCTCTGGGACCAAGGCGACTAGCGATCGGCCTGAAAAATAGCATTGGTAGTTATAGCACGGCGTCTATTACTAGAGGAAATAATGCGTACACACATGCATGCAGTGCTTCCACCCCGGGTACACACATGCATGCACTTACTCCACTCCGTAGTACTACATCGAGAGAAAATTGCGGTTACCACGCCCTAATTAATTGAGCATTAAACCAAACGCGTCTAAAGTCTCTCTGGTGGTGGAAATGCATTGAGAGAAATGCATCATAATGAAGCTGCCCTGTAAACTGTGACGGAGGGAGGAGTAGTATGAAGGTGCAAAACCAAGTACGTGTATGGCCAGTCGGTCAACGCACCTCCTCTTGGCATATCACTGACATGTGGGACCGGAGTGTGAGCAAACCGATCTCAATTGACGGCAAAATGGCCAACCCGCCATTCCTTGAGAGAGACGAGGAGCGAGAACACACAGACAGGCTCGCACGGAGGCCAAGATATATTCGAGCATGGTTGATCGATATCATCATTACATGTTGGGCTACCGTTTTCCGCCCTTCTCCGGAATAAATGTGTACTTTATCAGAGATTAAAAAAATAAGAGTATAGAGGCTCCACCATGCGGTTCTAGTAGTAGTACTACTCGTACTACTAAACCTTGCGCTTGGCTCTTCGCCTCTTCGTGAAGTCGAACAATGATGGTACTCCGCATGTTCGGTACTACAGTGTATGCCTCTGGCAATCTGACACCGAATGAACTGATGCATGTCCACCGCCTGGGCGAGGGTACGTTGCATTAGTCAAAAGGCGTAAGCGAGCTTCACCTTGTCCTGCAAGCTTCTCCTCGTTCTGCGAGTTGACGGGACACACCAACAAGTAGTGCTAGTCCATACTCCCTCCTTTCCGGTTAATATGGCTTAATCTTTTTTGCGGGTAAATGAGAGAGCTTTATTCATATATAAGCATTCTTAGGACGATCAGCCAAGACACTGGTCACTAGGAAGCGAGGTACCCCGCAAAAAAAGTAGAAGCGAGGTAAAAAGAAGTAGGAAGCGAGGTGTTTCATCAAGCCAGCTCTGGCCACATTCAAAGTGCAGCAAGCACGGTTCGACAAAGATGCGCCGCAAGGTTTGCTGACCTGTTTACATGCTGAATAACAAAAAAGAGGAAATATTACCGAACGCTCCTATTTGTAACAGGATATGAGCCAGAATTAAGCGAGAATTGTGGCGAGTGTTCCATGCAATCAACTTCCATTATCACATGCGAGAACCCTCGAAAGAGAACCAAATGTGTTGAAGATTGCTTTATCACATTTTAAAAATATAATAAGAGTGCAGACGCTCCTCCATCCGGTTCCTAGTACTACCTCTATAGACTATAGTAGTAGTACTAGTACTAGTAAACTTTGCGCTTGGCTGTTCGCCTCTTCGGGAAGTGCAACAATAATAGTACTACTAGTATAGTGTATGCTTCTGGCAATCTGACACCGAATTAACTGTTGCACGTCCACCGCCTGAGCGAAGGACAGCTTGCATTAGTCAAAAGTTTCTCCTTGTCCTGCGAGCCACCGCATGCGCAAGCTTCTCCCGTCCTGCAAGCTTCTCCTTGTTCGGCAAGTTGACGGGACACAACAAAGTAATGCTAGTCCATACGGCCTCCTCTCCGGTTAATATGGCTTAATTTCAAACAAGATAAATACACTGTCTGTCACTGTATATTTGTAAAAATACGGTCAAGTGGACTTCATAATACGCTCATTGCGCTCAATATATATATATTTTCCGGTGTTTATACGGTCACTAGCTCACCCTGACTGAGTATGTGTGTGCATGCACGTGTAGGTTGAGCACTTGAAGTGACCGTGTGTGTTCCGTCGTGTGCTCGGACATGCATGCATTAGGGCGTCGCGCGCGTTTTTGCGTCCATGTGTACGTGTGACTGTTGCATACACGTAGGGGGAGTACGTGTAGGGGCCACTAAGGAGCAGTCAAATCACACAGTAAGTTAGTCGGAAGAAGCAACCATCATTTCACTCTTCAATGACACGTACGCAATATAAAATGGTTGATATGGAGAGAAAAAGAAAACCACTATATATACACTAGCAGGAGCCTAAGCTACAAGCCTGCTTGCTTGGGTTGCTCTCTTCACAAGCATAGAACGACGGTGGCCACACCGCTGGTCACATATCCGGCCTGATCCGCAGCTGGGGGAAGGGAACAATGTTCTGCGTAGACGCGGTCGACATCGGCGAGGGAGAAAATCCACAGTCGGTGCATCCCAATCGGGGGTCACCGCGGTATGGGCCGATGCCGCGTCCCAACCGCCCTTCTAGCTACAGCCGACGTCCCAGGTAGTCCATCTTCCTTTTGGAGCTGGCTTGCTCCACTGCCGCAGCTCCCCACGTAGCTCCATCTCCATGTCGCTTTGTTGGTCGAAAAGGAATGAAAATGGAGTGGAAAGTTTCCGTTTTTCCGGAGAAAAAATGGAAACGGAGAGAAACCAACATTTCGTTTCGTTGGATCGCGCCATCGAGCAAAACCAACGTTTAAATCACGTGTGTCGCGTTCGTGTCTCACCCTCCTCCACGGCTCGACCCCACACGGTCGCTCGGCATGCCACTCACCGCAAACTAAGTTATACGATAACTTCTCGCCTGCTTGTCGATGGATCGCGCCATGGAGTACTAGTACTACTGGAAGAGATTGATGAGTTGGGGGAGGACAGCTAGCTGTAGCACGGACTCCCAAGAACTTTTTACATGCATGTTGTGGCCGGCTATTGCGACCTTTGAACGCGGAGCAGTCGCGTGCACCAGGAAGCGGCGCGGGCGACGCTCTCTCGCGGCGCGCGCTTCAATGCCGGTGCCAGTGAGAGGTCGCGTCCGCTCTGGCCGGGCATGAATGCGGCACTGACCGTTTCGGGCGGGAAGCACGCGCGGGTGATGAAGAGGGTTCGGGTTGGTCAGGAGCGGCCGTGGCAGCGGTCCGGACGCCGCAAACAAGAGATGATGTACGTTAATATTGCGCTGTATATAATTAACAACGTAAATAATGTGCCAGTTGGACAAATATGATTGGAGATGGAGAGAATGGAAATGGAATTTTACGTAAACACGGATATGCATGTCTATGTCTATGTGTGTGTGCGCGACGACTCTCGCGACCTGGAAGCGGGGGCGTGTTTTTGATCGAGTTTTCTTTCTTGGTATGTTAAAAAATTGTCCGCCAGTTTTTGTTTCTTTTTTCCGGGAACGCGCGTATTCTATTTAAAACCACTGCTATGGAGAGATTGTTTTACTCCATTATAGCCTCTTGTTTGATATAGAGTTTCTCGCTCGCTCTCTCACCCTCTCCATATCAAAACAAGATGACAGTGTCCACACTATCTCTCTCCTCACCGGTGGTCACAGATCCGGCCGAATCCCGTCCGCTTGCGGGAGGTGAGGAGGTGCAGCGTTGACGTTGTCGCCGTCGGCGATGGAGGAAGCCGATGCGCACCGTCCTCTCGGAGCCGGCGCTGGCGACGAAGGTCCTCCGCGCCCTTGTTCGCTCGTCGTGTGGGCAGATCCCGCCCGCCCGCCTAAGCGACATCTCGCCCACCTGAGGTATAACTTCTTGTACTGGTCCAGCTCCCCAGGTTGCTGCATGCGGGTTTTCTTCTATGCGACTACTCCCCAGCTCCCCATGTATAGTAGCTAGGGTTCGTCGGCTGGTCCAACATCACCTACTATTATAGAGGAAATGCCACTCGAAAAGTTGTCCTGATTTATGCCTCGGTGGAGGTATACATGTTGTTTCGACAAAAAGTACATGGTGGTTGTGCGGTCATTGTCCATATGCTCCTATTGCTGCTGCTAATCTAATACTATCACTGGTTAAATGAAGAAATGCTTTTTTTCTCGGGTATCCTGGTTTAGTTCCCATCAAGATAATCATGATGCTTCTGTTTGTTGGTGTACTTTTCATAATTCTTATTGACAATTGAGATGTCGTTGTTAATCTTGTAAAACAAAGTAACAACACTATATCCCTTTTTTATATTTTTGGAAACAGCGATGCGTATCTCCATACCCGGGCATGTCTTCCTCAATTTTAGTGGAACTGCACAAAATTGGATGGCCATTGTTGTTCCGCCTCACTGTCCTCTGCCACGTGGTTCTTCCTTCCTCGAGCTTGATACTGAGAAGAAACAGACCACAGTGAGGATTTTCGAACTTCATGGATGTGCTCACCCAAACTTGATGCCAAATGGATGATGCATCACCACGATGACCTATCGATGCTCATGGTTGCGCCTCATGGTTGCATCGGCTGGTGAAGCTGATCGATTTTTCAATGAAAAACAAGCTGTCTTCCATCAGTGCTCTTTGCTTGTTACCCACAAAGATGATATCCTTCGTCAGTTCACCTTGGTTGCAATCCACTGCCGGCTGCGCTTTTCTCTTTCACCAGCACCTGTGCGGGAGGGCCACCGACCCCTTCTTCCTCGCTGCCATAGTGTGGGCAGATCCGACCTCCCGCCGCACGCCTTGCCACATCCCGACGACCCTAAGGTATAAGTTTCTTTGAAACCGTCATTGGTCTAGCTGCATGCTGAATCTTTTTCGATTCTGTAGTCGAATCTAGGTCTTGGTTCAAAGAGGAAAGAAGGGTGCGGTGGGGTGGAGCATGAATCTAGGACGTGGTTCAATGAGGAAAGGAGGGAGGGAAAGTAGTATAGACTATCTATCCAGCCGCTTTGTTGGTCGAAAAGGGAAAAAGGGGGTAACCCAGTACACACATCTGTAAGGAACCCAACTCTTTGTTGAAAAGGGAAAGAAACTGGGGTGTCGGGTAGTTTGTGCAGGACTAGATTTGCTGCCCTCATATCGGAAAAAGTTTCAAAGAGAACAAATATGGGACCAACGCAGATGTGCTTGGCTACATACTCTGCATCACCCATTTATACACGTGGATGCACATGGTGCTGGCATGTCCCATGTCCCACCACATGATCGTGCAGTGTGTTTTGAGATGTTGTGCTACTTGTATTGGTACTGTTTTAAATAAATGTTGAATTGAAGCTATTGTATTTTAAGCAATGCCACTCTCAGAATTAACTACTGAACTATTTTAAGAGAATTTCTCTATTAATATGAATCAATGCAACCGTTTTAGAAATGCTACTGTCCTATACTTTGTTTTCCATCAAGATAAGGTAGATGCTTCTTTTTGTGGCCGCATGTTTCATCCTCCTTTATTGGAGTAATTGTTTCTTTTTTCCTCTGTTAAATCAGGGATATCTATTCAACTTGTTGCTATAGCAAACTTAAATGTCTCACTAGCGACTTTACTTGATTTCAGAGTAACTGCACAAAACGAGATTGGATTTCCTATTCGTGTTGGCAGATTCGTACGTGATCTTGTGTGCGTCATGACAAGTTGGTACTTGCCTTCATCCACATGATCGTGCAGTGTGTTTTCAGATGTTGTGCTACTTGTATTGGTACTGTTTTAAATAAATGTTAAATTGAAGCTATTGTATTGCTGTCTTTTTCCCATTAAGTAGTGAACAAAAATGGGACTGATGACCACAAGTATAGGGGATCTATCGTAGTCCTTTCGATAAGTAAGAGTGTCGAACCCAACGAGGAGCAGAAGGAAATGATAAACGGTTTACAGCAAGGTATTCTCTGCAAGTACTGAAATAAGTGGTAACAGATAGTTTTTGTAATGAGATAATTTGTAACGGAAACAAGTAACAAAAGTAAATAAAGTGCAGCAAGGTGGCCCAATCCTTTTTGTAGCAAAGGACAAGCCTGGACAAACTCTTATATAAGGAAAAGCGCTCCCGAGGACACATGGGAATATCGTCAAGCTAGTTTTCATCACGTTCATATGATTCGCGTTCGATACTTTGATAATTTGATATGTGGGTGGACCGGTGCTTGGGTGATGTTCTTACTTGAACAAGCATCCCACTTATGATTAACCTCTATTGCAAGCATCCGCAACTACAACAAAAGTATTAAGGTAAACCTAACCATAGCATGAAACATATGGATCCAAATCAGCCCCTTACGAAGCAACGCATAAACTAGGGTTTAAGCTTCTGTCACTCTAGCAACCCATCATCTACTTATTACTTCCCAATGCCTTCCTCTAGGCCCAAATAATGGTGAAGTGTTATGTAGTCGACGTTCACATAACACCACTAGAGGCTAGACAACATACATCTCATCAAAATATCGAACGAATACCAAATTCACATGACTACTAATAGCAAGACTTCTCCCTTGTCCTCAGGAACAAACGTAACTACTCACAAAGCATAAACATGTTCATAATCAGAGGGGTATTAATATGCATAAAGGATCTGAACATATGATCTTCCACCAATTAAACCAACTAGCATCAACTACAAGGAGTAATTAACACTACTAGCAACCTACTAGCACCAATCCCGGACTTGAAGACAAGAATCAGATACAAGAGATGAACTAGGGTTTTGAGATGAGATGGTGCTGATGAAGATGTTGATGGAGATTGCCCTCTCCCGATGAGAGGAGCGTTGGTGATGACGATGGCGATGATTTCCCCCTCTGGGAGGGAAGTTTCCCCGGTAGAACAGCTCTGCCGGAGCTCTAGATTGGATCCGCCAAGGTTCCGCCTCGTGGCCGCGGAGTTTTGCCCGAAAGGTTGCTTCTTATTTTTTTCTTGACGAAAGACTTCATATAGGAGAAGATGGTCATCGAAGAGCCACCAGGGGGCCCACGAGGCAGGGGGCACGCCCTAGGGGTGGGCGCCCACCCTCGTGAGAAGGGTGTGGGCCCCCTGGTCTTCATCTTTGGCGAGGATTTTTCATTATTTATTATAAGGTGTTCTGGAGTTTCAGGACTTTTGGAGTTGTGCAGAATAGGTCTCTAATATTTGCTCCTTTTCCAGCCCAGAATTCCAGCTGCCGGCATTCTCCCTCCTTATGTAAACCTTGTAAAATAAGAGAGAATAGCATAAGTATTGTGACATAATGTGAAATAACAGCCCATAATGCAATAAATATCGATATAAAAGCATGATGCAAAATGGACGTATCAACTCCCCCAAGCTTAGACCTCGCTTGTCCTCAAGCGAAAAGCCGAAATCGAAAAATATGTCCACATGTTTAGAGATGAAGGTGTCGATAAAAATAAAATACGGACATGAGGGCATCATGATCATTCTTATAACAGCAACTTATATAATTTTTGTCATATGATCTCTAATGCTAGAGTAATAATTCAATCACAATATCAGGTATGAATCGTAAACTTCATTGAAAACTAACAAACTACAATCTCGGTCATTGAAGCAATTGCAATTTATCATAACATAGGAAAGAGTCAATGTATAAGAGCTTTTCAGCAAGTCCACATACTCAACTATCATATAATCTTTCACAATTGCTGACACTCGCGCAATACTTATGGGTATGGAGTTTTAATCGGACACAGAGAAAGATAGGGGCTTATAGTCTTGCCTCCCAACGTTTTACCTCAAGGGTAATGTCAACAGTAATAGTTCATGAAAACTCACATCCAATTAGCCATATATACCAGGATCTTTCCAACATACTGTGCTTGCCAAAGGATAAAGTGTAAAAAGGAAGGGTGAAAATCACCATGACTCTTGCATAAGGTAGAGATAATGATAAAAGATAGGCCCTTCGCAGAGGGAAGCAGAGGTTGCCATGCGCTTTTATGGTTGGATGCACAAAATCTTAATGTGAAAGAACGTCACTTTATATTGCCCCTTGTGATATGAACCTTTATTATGCAGTCCGTCGCTTTTATTACTTCCACATCACAAGATCGTATAAAGCTTATTTCTCCCACACCAATCAATCATACATATTTAGAGAGCAATTTTTATTGCTTTGCACCGATGACAACTTACTTGAAGGATCTTATTCAATCCATAGGTAGATATGGTGGACTCTCATGGCAAAACTGGTTTAAGGGTATTTGGAAGCACAAGTAGTATCTCTACTTGGTGCAATGAATTTGGCTAGCATGAGGGGGAAAGGCAAGCTCAACATGTTGGAAGATCCAAGACAATATAATTTATCTCAGATGTAAGAAAACATCACCATTACGTTGT